>NC_041383.1:135207670-135270939 GCF_002162155.2 Triticum dicoccoides | reverse complement strand
TGTCGTGGAATTAACACGTCAGATGTCCTAGTGTCAGGACTTAGTCGCGAGGCCAAGGCATCTATGTGGTAGCTTGAGAGGGGTTGAGCGGAATCGAGAGACGCAACACAAGACAAGGGTTTAGACAGCTTCGGGCCCCGGGAAACATCATCTGGTAATAACCCTACATGCTGTTTGAGGCTAGATCTCATTATCATCACGAGGGAGTCGCCGTAAACCGGCTCTCCTCTAGTTGTGTCTAGCCCTAGAGATTGTTTCTTGCTTGTCGCTTGTCCCCCTTTGGGGAGCCCTGCCCCTCCTTATATATGTTGAAGGGGCGGGTTACATGACTAGTCCTAGTAGGACTAGGATTACTCTATTACACTTGGAGTCCTTGTCTTGCTTCCTTTGTAGGAGAATAGTCCTTACGCTTTCCTCATAAACCGGCCCACCATAGCATGATCCGGCCTTCCTTAAACCGCCCGTTGGGCCACCGGGTCTTGTCGCTCCTCTGACCTGCCTGCCAGATTACCAATGAATCTTAAACCGCCAGGTCCAAGTGGGTCGCCGGTGAATCGCCAAACTCTAGCTGGGTCATACATTCGGCGGTTTATACTCGGGGTATATCCCCGACAAGGGTGGTGCCTGTGAGCCGCCCAGGAGAGCAGCGACGACCGGGGGCACTGGCGCGACGTAACCGGCAAGGAAAAGGTCGCGCAGTTCCTCCTAGGAGGTCACAGAAGCCGTCGGCAGGTGGAGCAGCCACATGCGAGCAACGCCGGCGAGGGCCATGGGAAAGCAGTTGGCCATCACCCTGTCGTCGCCCCCCGCCTTGAGGATGGCTTCCTCATATGCCAGCAGGAAAGCCAGCGGGTCCGTCACGCCGTTGTAGCGTGGCGGCATCTCTGGCTTGAACTTGTGCGGCCACTGCACCTGCCACAAGGCGGGGGCCAAGGCTCGGAGCCCCCTGGCCCCAGCACTGGCATCGGCCGCCGGAGCATGCGACGCATTGTACGCCATGTGGGCGAAGCACGATGTCGGCGGAGAATGGGCCGACGGAAGGGAGAGCTCTGGCGCACCCCTACCTGGCGCGCCAAATGTCGGATTTCGGGTTCTGGTAGACCCTTGAGGTTCGAACTCTGGGGTGCGCGCGGAGATCACCCCCCTACCGGCTCATGTCTCGTCGCCTCGCAAAGGATCTAGGCTACACGAAGAACAACACAAGGGAGGCAAGGTTTATACTGGTTCAGGCAACCATTGTGGTGTAATACCCTACTCCAGTGTGTGGTGTGTGGATTGCCTCAGGGGCTGATGATGAACAATACAAGCGAAGAACAGCCTCGCGAGGGGAGGAGTTCTTGTGTTGGTGTGGGTAAGTCTGGCTAGGGTTTGAATGGTCGATCTCCGATCCCTTGCCTTGAGAGCGGCTAGTCCTATATATAGAGCAAGGCCTTGGTCCTCTTCCCAAATATTGAGCGGGAAGGGCGCCAACAATTGGCCATTTTGAAGGGGAACATCTAGTACACTTATCCTGACTAAAGTTGGTCCTCGCCTGCCAAAGGCTCTGACAATGACGCCTTCCTGGGCTCCACGATGACCTCCGTCCTGCCATTCTGCTGGTCTTGGTCTTGTTGCACCGAAACGGTAACCTTTGCCTGATGCCTTGGCCTGTGCTTACCCCCTTTGCACCGAAGGGGAAACAAGGACACTACCCAGGCCAGTGCCCGCCTAGCTTTAGTCGTCATGGCTTGCGTCACAGGCACCTCGTGAGGTACCCCGCCTTGATCTCTCCGCCTCCTCGCGAGCCAGCCTGACAAGGCTGTGCCTGAGGAAGCTTCCCGTCGTCTGCCTCACGAGGCTTGGCCCCTCGCGAGGGTCTTGAGCTTGTGTTGATGAAGATGGGCCGTACTGGGCCACCCCTTGAGCCACGCTACAGGCCGCAGGCAGGCAAGTCTGGGTACCCCCGTTCCCAGAACACCGACAGTGTCGTTTCCTTCCATGGTGCTCTCGGCGCGGCCTGGTCAACATGGTCAACGAACGACATCCATCGGACGTGGACTGTATGTGGAGAGGCTGACAGCTGGGTCCACAACCGCACACAAGGAAATGCCTCCTTATTACATGCAAAATAATGATTCCTCCACCTGACAGCTAGGATCCATGGGAAGGGCCTCTGTATTTCATGAAAAAACGTTCCCCCTGCTGACAGGTCGGACCCACCAGCTATATCTTCGCACGCAAGGAAGCGCCTCCTTATTACGCACAAAAAAAATGAATACCCCCTGCTAGCTGGGACCCACCATAGTGGGAAGATGACTTGTGGCCCAACTAAGTTGACGGGGATGGAGGGCTTTGTCAACTTAGTCAATATGAACGATTCTAGCTCCAGTGACCGTACGATGTCCATCGAACGGCCGTAGTGCTTCTTCAACCTCTGGTCTTCTTGCTCCAGCCGCCCAAACCAGCGCCAGTCGTGCCGCGTGCTCCTTCCTCCCATGGCCGGCTGTGATGCCGCGGAGGCCTCACCGCCCCCTACTACTCCCACCGTTGGCCAGGCCATCCCTCTACTCACCCACACCCCCTGTTATTCTGCGGCAACGACAGCCTCACACCATAGCCGAACCAGTGAACCCTCGTACTCCTCTCCGCGCGGGCTTCCACTGCCGCGTATTCCCCGGCTCCGCGTTGTCCCCTTCTTAGGCCTCACCATCGTCCACCGTCCTGGTGCTCTCGGTGTGGCGTGGTCAAGGAACAACTTCCATCGGAAGAGTATTGTACATGGAGAGACTGACAGTTGGGTCCATGACGGACGCAATGAAGTGCCTCCTTATTACGTGCAAAATGATTATTCCTCCATCTGACAGCAGGGATCCACTGAACGGGCCATCGTATTTCACAAAAACAATGTTTCCCCCCTGACTGCTGGGACCCACCAGCTACATCTTCGCACGCAAGGAAGTGCATCCGGGCAAAAAAAAAACGATTCGCCCCCCTGACTGCTGGGACCCACCAGCTACATCTTCGCACGCAAGGAAGTGCCTGACAGTCGGGACCCACCTGGTCGAAGCGTATGTAGCATTGTCATTCTGGTCGTGAACGTGTATGTACATACTGGTTGATGTAGAGGCGCGCACGTGTCTTTGTAGAGGCGCGCACGTGTCGTAGTAGAGGCGCGCACGTAGCATGTACACGTACGTACAACGGCCAGGGTGCAAGAAATAAAATACGGCCACGTACGTACATACGGGCGGGGTCCGAACGACTAATCGCGCATACGTACGGCCAGGGCTCATGTACATGGCTGGGTCAGAACGGAGAAACTGCGTCGTCATCGTGTTCATGGGGAGGCAACGTAATGCGTCATGTTCATTGGGAGGCAATGGAATGCGTCGTGTTCATTGGGAGGCGACGAAACGCATGGGAGCCAACCGGCTTGGACGGAGCAGGCGATGGAAACGAGGCCTAGCGTACCGCAGAACGGAGGAAACGACCTTGTGTTCGACCGACCACGTTTGAAACGGGATCCTGTTCATTGGGAGGGGTCTGGCATACCACAAAACAGAGGAAACGGGCCTCCTACGGTCGAAACGGGGTCCTGTTGATCGGGAGAGGTGTGGCATACCACAAAACGGACTTGTGTTGGAGCGCTACGGTCGAAACGGGGGTCCTGTTCATCAGGAGGGGTGTGGCGTACCACAAAACAGGACTCCACGGGATACTGTTCATCTCCACCGTCGACCTCCTCCAGCCTCACGGGCTACTGTTCATCCACCATCGACCTCCTCCAGCCTCCACCTGCGACTGTTCATCCATGGGGTCCTGTTCATCCAGCCTCCACCGTGCGCTACTCCACCGGCTACTGTTCAACCACCCCTCTCCACGGGCTCCTATTCAACCACTCCTCCACGGGCTACTGTTCATCCACCCCTCCACCGTTACTGTTCATCCATCCCTCCACGGGGTCGTCCTGTTCATCCAGCCCTCCATGGGGCCCTGTTCATCCAGCCCCAACCGGCTCTATCGATCGGAGTCCTGTTCATCCAGAGGCAACGCCACGGGGTCCTGTTCATCCACCCACACCGCTCACTGTTCATCCAACCCCCCCGAAACGCTCACTGTTCATCCAAACCCCCCTGCAACGCTCACTGTTCATCCAGAGGCAGCATCGATCGACTTCAGTTAGCAGCAATAGCAAAGGAATCGCTTGATCGCTCGGGTTCAGTAATGCATAGCCTGCAGTGCAATTGCTCGGGTTCAGTTAGGCGACGCCTCGCTTGGGTTCAGTTAGAGCCCAACGCCTCGCACACACGCACGTACGTGTATGAGAGAAACGCGCATCGCTCGGCCCCGACCACCCACCGTAACCGGGAACTCCCCAAAAATTTCCTCGCCCTCGCTTCTACCACGGTTTTTTCCGTCATGGACGGCTCAAAGAATGTCATGCAGCTGCGTCTCCGGCCCGCCCAGGACGAAAAACCCATTTTCTGTCATGATTTTTTGTCACAGAAGTAGGATCCCACCACATCTATGATGATACCAGGTTTTGTCACAATTATCGTCATAGAGGTGTCATAAGTATGACAGAAAAAATTTCGTTCAGCCCAAAATGTCATGGATGTGTCTTTTTTTGTAGTTATTGCAAGAGTTGATCTACCACGAGATCGTAGAGGCTATACCCTAGAAGCTGGCCTATGGTTATGATTGTTCTTCTCCTACGGACTAAACCCTCCGGTTTATATAGACACCGGAGGGGGCTAGGGTTACACAGAGTCGTTTACAAAGAAGGAAATCTACATATCCGAATTGCCAATCTTGCCTTCCACGCAAAGGAGAGTCCCACCCAAACACGGGACGAAGTCTTCAATCTTGTATCTTCATAGTCCAATAGTCTGACACAAGTACATAGTCCAGCTGTCCGAGGACCCCTTAATCCAGGACTCCCTCAATGGCCTTCAAGCCATTTCGCGGAATCTGGGCTCATCATCACTTCCTCATAGTTCGTAGGTTCATCATGGTCTAGTAACATGACTTCCAGAACAGGATTACCGTACCACTCTGGTGCGGACTGTACTTTGGAATACCTATGAGGTTCTGTAGTAACCTAATCTGAAGTTTCATGATCATCATCATTAGCTTCCTCACTAATTGGTGTAGGAATCACTGGAACTGATTTCTGTGATGAGCTACTTTCCAATTCGGGAGAAGGTACAATTACCTTATCAAGCTCTACTTTCCTCCCACTCACTTCTTTCGAGAGAAACACCTTCTCTAGAAAGGATCCATCTTAGAAACGAATATCTTGCCTTCAGATCTGTGATAGAAGGTGTACCCAACAGTTTCCTTTGGGTATTCTATGAAGACGCACTTCTCCGATTTGGGTTCGAGCTTATCAGGTTGAAACTTTTTCACATAAGCATCGCAGCCCCAAACTTTAAGAAACGACAACTTTGGTTTCTTGCCAAACCACAGTTCATAAGGCATCATCTCGATGGATTTTGATGGTGCCCTATTAAATTGAATGCAGCTGTCTCTAATGGATAACCCCAAAACGATAGTGGTAAATCGGTAAAATACATCATAGATCGCACCATATCCAATAAAGTGCGGTTACGATGTTCGGACACACCATTACGCTGTGGTGTTCCATGTGGCGTGAGCTGTGAAACTATTCCACATTGTTTTTAAATGAAGGCCAAACTCGTAACTCAAATATTCTCCTCTACGATCAGATTGTAGAAACTTTATTTTCTTGTTACGAAGATTCTCCACTTCACTCTGAAATTCTTTGAACTTTTCAAATGTTTCAGACTTGTGCTTCATTAAGTAGATATACTCATATATGCTCAAATCACCTGTGAAGGTCAGAAAATAACGATACCCGCCACGAGCATCAACACTCATTGGACCACATACATCGGTATGTATTATTTCCAACAAGTCAGTAGCTCATTCCATTGTTCCGGAGAACGGAGTTTTAGTCATCTTGCCCAAAAGGCACGGTCCGCAAGCATCAAATGATTCATAACCAAGTGATTCCAAAAGTCCATCTTTATGGAGTTTCTTCATGCGCTTTACACTGATATGACCCAAATGGCAGTGCCTCAAATAAGTTGCACTATCATTATCAATTTTGCATCTTTTGGCATCAATATTATGAATATGTGTATCACTATGATCGAGATCCAACAAACTATTTTCATTGGGTGTATGACCATCAAAGGTTTTATCATGTAAACAGAACAACAATTATTCTCTGACTTTAAATGAATAATCGTATTGCAATAAACATGATCAAATCATATTCATGCTCAATGCAAACGCCAAATAACATTTATTTAGGTTTAACACTAATCCCGAAAGTATAGGGAGTGTGCGATGATGATCATATCAATCTTGGAACCACTTCCAACACACATCGTCACTTCACCCTCAACTAGTCTCTATTTATTCTGTAACTCCTATTTCAAGTTACTAATTTTTAGCAACCGACCAAGTATCAAATACCCAGGGGCTACTATG
Organism: Triticum dicoccoides; assembly: GCF_002162155.2. Taxonomy (NCBI): domain Eukaryota; kingdom Viridiplantae; phylum Streptophyta; class Magnoliopsida; order Poales; family Poaceae; genus Triticum; species Triticum dicoccoides. The sequence goes on along the minus strand of NC_041383.1, from coordinate 135,264,441 downwards.
AACACTAGTAAGGTACACATCAATAACCTGTATATCAAATATACCCTTGTTCACTTTGCCATCCTTCTTATCCACCAAATATTCAGGGCATTTCTGCTTCCAGTGACCATTTCCTTTGCAGTAGAAGCACTTAGTTTCAGGCTTTAGTCTAGCTTTGGGCTTCTTCACGGAAGTGACAACTTGCTTTCCATTCTACATGAAGTTCCCTTTCTTTCCATTTGCCCTCTTGTTGAAACTAGTGGCCTTGTTAATCATCAACACTTGACGCTCTTTCTTGATTTCTACTTCATCAATTTCATCATCATGAAAAGCTCGGGAATCGTTTTCGTCATCCCTTGCATACTATAGTTCATCATGAAGTTCTAGTAACTTGGTCATGGTGACTAGAGAACTCTGTCAATCACTATCTTATCTGGAAGATTAACTCCCACTTGATTCAAGCGATTGTAGTACCCAGACAATCTGAGCACATGCTCACCAGTTGAGCTATTCTCCTCCATCTTTTAGCTATAGAACTTGTTGGAGACTTCATATCTCTCAATTCGGGTATTTGCTTGAAATATTAATTTCAACTCCTGGAACATCTCATATGGTCCATGACATTCAAAATGTCTTTGAAGTCCCGATTCTAAGCCATTAAGCATGGTGCACTAAACTATCAAGTAGTCATCTTATTGAGCTAGCCAAACGTTCATAACGTCTGCATATGCTCCTGCAATAGGTCGGTCACCTAGCAGTGCATCAAGGACATAATTCTTCTGTGCAGCAATGAGGATAAACCTCATATCACAGACCCAATCCGCATCATTGCTACTGTCATCTTTCAACTTAGTTTTCTCTAGGAACACATATAAAACATAGGGAAGAAACAACGTGAGCTATCGATCTACAACATTATTTTCAAAATACTATCAGGACTAAATTCATGATAAATTAAAGTTCAATTAATCATATTACTTAAGAACTCCCACTTAGACAGACATCCCTCTAATCTGGCTTGCACCCGTTGTAGGTGAACGTTGAGCTTATCACACCTGATCATCACGTGGTGTCTCGGCACGACGAACTTTGGCAACGGGGCATACTCAGGGAGAACACTTATACCTTGAAATTTAGTGAGAGATCATCTTATAAAGCTACCGCCGAACTAAGAAAAATAAGATGTATAAAAGATAAACATCTCATGCAATCAAAAATATGTGACATGATATGGCCATCATTATCTTGTGCCTTTGATCTCCATCTGCAAAGCATCGTCATGATCTCCATCGTCACCCGCATGACACCATGATATCCATCATCTTGATCTATATCAATGTGTCGTCACATGGTCATCTCGCCAACTATTGCTCTTGCAACTATTGCTATCGCATAGCGATAAAGTAAAGCAATTATTTGGCACTTGCATCTTATGCAATAAAGAGACAACCATAAGGCTTCTGCCAGTTGTCGATAACTTCAACAAAACATGATCATCTCATACAATAACTTATATCTCATCACGTCTTGACCATATCACATCACAACAAGCCCTGCAAAAACAAGTTAGACGTCCTCTACTTTGTTGTTGCAAGTTTTACGTGGCTGCTACGGGCTTAGCAAGAACCGTTCTTACCTACGCATCAAAACCACAACGATATTTCGTCAAGTTAGTGCTGTTTTAACCTTCAACAAGGACCGGGTGTAGCCACACTTGATTCAACTAAAGTTGGAGAAACTGACACCCGCCAGCCACCTATGTGCAAAGCACGTCGGTAGAACTAGTCTCGCGTAAGCGTACGCGTAATGTCGGTCCAGGCCGCTTCATCCAACAATACCGCTGAATCAAAGTATGACATGCTGGTAAGTAGTATGACTTGTATCACCCACAACTCACTTGTGTTCTACTCGTGCATATAACATCTACGCATAAACCTCGCTCTGATACAACTGTTGGGGAACGTAGTAATTTCAAAAAAATCCTATGCACACGTAAGATCATGGTGATGCATAGCAACAAGAGGGGAGAGTGTCGTCCACGTACCCTCGTAGACCGCAAGCGGAAGCGTTATGACAACGCGGTTGATGTAGTCGTATGTCTTCACGATCGACCGATCCTAGTACCGAACATACGACACCTCCACGATCTGCACACATTCACTCGGTGACGTCCCACGAACTCACGATCCAGTAGAGCTTTGAAGGAGAGTTCCGTCAGCACGACGGCGTGATGACAGTGTTGATGAAGCTACCGACGCAGGGCTCCGCCTAAGCACCGCTACGATATGACCGAGGTGGATTATGGTGGAAGGGGGCACCACACGCGGCTAAAGATCAATGATCAACTTGTGTCTTGGGGTGCCCCCTGCCCCCGTATATAAAGAAGCTAGGGGGAGGCATCCGGCCAAGGAGGAGGGCGCGCCAAGGGGGAGTCCTACTCCCACCGGGAGTAGGACTCCTTCTTTCCTAGTAGGAGTAGGAGAAGGGGGAAGGGAAGGAGAGAGGAGGAAGGAAAGGGGGGCACCGCCCCCCTCCTTGTCTAATTCGGACTAGAGGGGGAGGGGGCGCGTGGCCTGCCCTGGCCGCCCCTCCTCTTGTCCACTGAGGCCCAATAGGCCCATTACACTCCCCAGGGGGGTTCCAGTAACCCCCCGGTACTCCGGTATATGCCCGAACTTGCCCGGAACACTTCCGAAATCCAAACATAGTCATCCAATATATCGATCTTTATGTATCAATCATTTTGAGACTCCTCGTCATGTCCGTGATCATATCCGGGACTCAGAACTACCTTCGGTACATCAAAACACATAAACTCATAATACCAATCGTCACCGAACCTTAAGCGTGCGGACCCTATGGGTTCAAGAACTATGTAGACATGACCGAGACACGTCTCTGGGAATAACCAATAGCGGCACCTGGATGCTCATATTGGCTCGTACATATTCTACAAAGATCTTTATCAGTCAAACCGCATAACAACATACGTTGTTCCCTTTGTCATCGGTATGTTACTTCCCCGAGATTCGATCGTTGATATCTCAATACCTAGTTCAATCTCGTTACCGGTAAGTCTCTTTACTCATTCCGTAATGCATCATCCCGCAACTAACTCATTAGTCACATTGCTTGCAAGGCTTATAATGATGTGCATTACCGAGAGGGCCCAGAGATACCTCTTCGACAATCAGAGTGACAAATCCTAATCTCGATTTATGCCAACTCAACAAGTACCATCGGATACACCTGTAGAGCACCTTTATAATCACCCAGTTACATTGTGACATTTGGTAGAACACAAAGTGTTCCTCCGGTAATCGGGTGTTGCATAATCTCATAGTCATATGAACATGTATAAGTCATGAAGAAAGCAATAGCAGTAAACTAAAACGATCAAGTGCTAAGCTAATGGAATGGGTCAAGTCAATCACACCATTCTCCTAATGATGTGATCCCGTTTATCAAATGACAACTCATGTGTATGGTTAGTAAACCTTAACGATCTTTGATCAACGAGCTAGTCAAGTAGAGGCATACTAGTGACACTATATTGTCTATGTATTCACACATGTATTATGTTTCCGGTTAATACAATTCTAGCATGAATAGTAAACATTTATCATGAAATAAGGAAATAAATAATAACTTTATTATTGCCTCTAGGGCATATTTCCTTCAAGTGGTACTCTCAACTTTTGATGGACTACATCAACCTTGAGCATCCAACACAACTTCAACTACATGACCAAGATCAACACAACCCAAGGTATGTTATTCCATCTTAGAGAAACTTTGACCCAAGTCATGAGTCATAGCAACTCAACAATATGCAAATACATCAAAGTGCTTAAACAAAAAATGGTAACCCCATTTTAGCTTAAACGATGAGTATGACCTATGATCAAGTGACCTCACTTGACTCCTAAGTCAATATACTCTAACACATGTGACTTTGTCGCCGACCCCTTCTAGATGAAGTTCTCTAGTGTTTCTATGTTCCCTGTTTTTCTTTGTTCTTGTCTTTGTGTTTCCTTTTATCAAAAAAAACTTCATCTAGATCTCTTTTCTTTTATGTGTTTCCTTATCTAATTCATTGCAAATCCTTTAGTAAATTCCTTGCAAATCTTTGTGAAATTTCGGTTTCCTAGGGAGCTGAGTTGACAAGATTTTTCCCTCTACATTGAACTCGGACACACTGAGTAAAGCAAATCGGCTAGACCGAATTACAAGGGTTCCTTGTGTATAGTTCATCGGTTCAACCGAAAAGGACTAGCTCGTTCTAACCGATGCGCACTCTCAGTGGCTCTGATATCTCGGAGTTGCCGATGAAAACCACTCGGTGACACCGATTTCATTGCTGAAGAAAACATTTTTCCATTGCCTTTTGCACATCTTTTCAAGATCCACTCAATGATTCTTATTCTCTACCTGCATCATATACTACATGCTGCTTTGTAATGTGCCTCAAGGACCAAACCTAATTGACTCATACTCCAGAAGTTCCCTTCTTGGAAATTGATGTCAAAGGGGGGGGGGAGAGCACATCAAAGCTTATCACATGGGAGAGAAAGCACATCTTAGCTTTTCCAGATGCTTGTTAAAAAATAGAGGAGAGAAGTCACATGTATTTAAGAGGGGAAAGACATGTTAATATAGTTGATTGTACCATTTCTTGCTTTAATGTTTCTTGCTGTGATTTTCTCTTACCCTACCTTCTCCCATTGTGCAATATCAGATTCAGGGGGAGAAAGAGTTCATATCTAAGGGAAGAAAATCTTTGGAATTCATTTCATATCTTTAATCCTTGGGGACATGTCCATATCTAAATGGAGTACAAAGTACCCACTCATTACATGTCATCCCAGTCTTGGTACTCTTGTGGTTTCCTGAACTTGCTTTATTTAGAGTGTTCTTGTGTTATCTAACCTTGTTTTCTCAAGCTCATCTCTTCCAAAGCCAGCTCAAGACCACAAGGTAAGTATATGCATAACACTCATGTGCATGATGATCTCTTGCTAATGAACATATTGTTTGCAACAAGGATTCATGAACATGAAGGTACACTTCCTTTTATCTACATTATTTGGTCTGATGCATATAGCCAAGATACATGTAACTCATTGCCAGCTCTGACATGTTCATGCATTCACATGTTCTAATATTCCATCTTTACATGATTACATACATGTAGGGGGAGCCTATGCATGTTACATGTCCTTCCAAATCTTTACTTGTTACTATTCATATCTTTATCTAAAGCTTTGATGTATGTTGTCATCAATTACCAAAAAAGGGGAGATTGAAAGCACAAGTGCTCCTTGGGTGATTTTGCTAATTAATGACAACATATGTCTTGTTGGACTAATACTTTTATCGTGTACATTTGAGATGAGTTCAATAATGGCATGGCAAGGACAAGAGGATGTGGAACCCCTTCAAAATGCTAAGAACAAAGATTGGCAAAGGCTCAAGACTCTTCATTTCTATTTTAGTGATCCAAGATTACATTGAGTCCATAGGAAAGCCAATACTATCAAAAGGGGATGAGGTGTTGCTTAATGGCCTACTTGCTCAAAGTTCATAGTGATATTGCTCCAAAACCCTCAGCCTCTTTCTCATTTCCATATATGTCCAAAACCTAAAGTCAAACTCAGCTCCACCGATTTGATCTATCCGGTGCCACCGAGTTCATTTGACATAGCCACTGCCAGAAACCCTAGACAATTCGGTCTCACCGATACGAATCTCGGTCTCACCAAGATGGCCTTGCAAACTCGTTGTTGCCTGTTGCAATCATTTCGGTCTCACCGAAATGTGTAATCGCTCCCACTAAGTTTGCCTGACCAACTCTCTATTTGATCATTGCTAAAATTGGTCTCACCGAGTTCATGCAGTCGGTCTCACCGAGATGAGGGTTTGCCCTAGCCCTAGCACATCGATCCCACTAGTTGATCATGTCGGCCCCACCGAGATTCCTAACATTCACATTTTGAACTGAATCGGTCTTACCGAGTTCTTCTATTCAGTCTGTCTGAGTTGGGTGAAATGTGTTTAACGGTCGGATTTTGTGCGGAGGCTATATATACCCCTCCACCCCCATATCCATTTGAGAGAGAGCCATCAGAACATGCCTACACTTCCACTACTCATTTTCTGAGAGAGAACCACCTACTAATGTGTTGAGACCAAGACATTCCAATCCAACCACAAGAATCTTGATCTCTAGCCTTCCCCAAGTTGCTTTCCACTCAAATCATCTTTCCACCATAGTCAAATCTATGAGAGAGAGTTGAGTGTTGGGGAGACTATCATTTGAAGAACAAGAGCAAGGAGTTCATCATCAACACACCATCTATTACCTTTTTGAGAGTGGTGTCTCCTAGATTGGTTAGGTGTCACTTGGGAGCCTCTGGCAAGATTGTGGAGTTGAACCAAGGAGTTTGTAAGGGCAAGGAGATCGCCTAAGGGAGGCAAGTCCTTCGTGGGTGATGGCCATGGTGGGATAGACAAGGTTGCTTCTTCGTGGACCCTTCGTGGGTGGAGCCCTCCGTGGACTCACGCAACCATTACCATTTGTGGGTTGAAGTCTCGATCAACGTGGATGTATGATAGCACCACCTATTGGAACCATGCCAAAAATCTCCGTGTCTTCATTGCGTTTGCACACTCCAATCCCATCCCTTTACTTTCTTGCAACTAGCATGCTTTACTCTTTCCGTTGCTTATACTCTTGCCATGCTTTCTTGAAATGTATTGGGGATGCTTAAAATTGTGCTATATCTCCACCTCGACTTGAAGAACAAAAAAAAACTGCTACTTTTGCTTGTGGAGTGTCTAATCACCCCCTAGATACCTCTTCTTGATCCTTTCATACATCACCGGAAATAAGATCTTGCTCGTATTTTTTCCTACAAAGTAGTGTCGTGCAATTGGAATTCCAACTTACGTGCTTTGCACGAACTGGAAGTATGAGCGCCACATCATCTAAATCCTTTCTACACACGTCAAATTTATCACATGGGCGACCTCTTCTTATAGAAATGTGCTCCCCCATGTACCCGGGCGTGTGATGAGAAAAGGAGTACATGCATGCACCTCTTCTCTTAATACATCTACTCCACATGTAATATTGGATCATAACAACTACCAAAATGGAGAAGGTATCAACACATCCTCAAGAACTAGTACAACTACTCAATCAGACACATGAAGGTTAGGGACAAGTTACAAGCTGGCACCAAGCTGGTGAAGGGAGAAGGCATGGCGGTGATGGCAGCATCGTGGTGGTGGTGATGATGATGGTGATGGAGATGGGGGCACCATCGGTGGTGGACGCGACGGTGTGAGGGCACCGGCCTGAAGGATGGTGCTCATGGTGGTGGAGCCTCCTCCTTCTTTCCTTGACGTCATCACTTCTTCTCTTGATGGTGGAGCAGCAATGGAGATGAGATGGATGTGTTCTTGGTGAATTGCGTGGTGTATGCCGCGGCTAGGGTTGAGGGAGACATATATAGAGAGCCTCCTCTCTTGATGGCTTCATCCAAGGGCTCTGAATGAGCCAAATCCTCTCCCAAGCTCTTCTTTACGAGCCAATGTTCTCGTGGGATCGAACGGGGAAAAAATCGGTGAAGCATCCCGTATAGAAGAGCAACTTTCAGAACTGTGTGCATCTCAAACGACTACTGAAACGACCACATGTGGTCATTCGAAATGCCGTCTTTCAATTTGTTCTCATCCAGTAAAATGGATGCTACTTGTGATCTGCGTTGGGATTTCCTTGAAGAGGAGAGGATGATGTAGTATAGTAGAGATAAGTATTCCCCTCAGTTAAGTGATGACCCACAAGTGTAGGGGATCTATCGTAGTCCTTTCGATAAGTAAGAGTGTCAAACCCAACGAGGAGCAGAAGGAAATGACAAGCGGTTTTCAGTAAGGTATTGTCTACAAGCACTAAAATTGTAGGTAACAGGTAGTTTTGTGATAACATAATTTGTAATGGGTAACAAGCAATGAAAGTAAATAAGGTGCAGCAAGGTGACCTAATCCTTTTTGTAGCAAAGGAAAAGCCTGGACAAGTTCTTATAATAAGAAAAGCGCTCCCAAGGACACATGGGAATTATCGTCAAGCTAGTTTTCATCACGCTCATATGATTCGTGTTCGTTACTTTGATAATTTGATATGTGGGTGGACCGGTGCTTGGGTACTGCCCTTTCTTTGACAAGCATACCACTTATGATTAACCCCTATTGCAAGCATCCGCAACTACAAAAGAAGTATTAAGGTAAACCTAACCATAGCATGAAACATATGGATCCAAATCAGCCCCTTACAAAGCAAGTCATAAACTAGGGTTTAAGCTTCTGTCACTCTAGCAACCCATTATCTACTTATTACTTCCCAATGCCTTCCTCTAGGCCCAAATAATGGTGAAGTGTCATGTAGTTGACGTTCACATAACACCACTAGAGGAGAGACAACATACATCTCATCAAAATATCAAACGAATACCAAATTCACGTGACTACTAATAGCAAGACTTCACCCACGTCCTTAGGAACAAACGTAACTACTCACAAGCATATTCATGTTCATAATCAGAGGAGTATCAATATGCATTAAGGATCTGAACATATGATCTTTCACCAAATAAACCAACTAGCATCAACTACAAGGAGTAATCAACACTACTAGCAACCCACAGGTACCAATCGGAGGTTTTGGTACAAAGATTTTATATAAGAGATGAACTAGGGTTTGAGAGGAGATGGTGCTGGTGAAGATGTTGATGGAGATTGACCCCCTCCCGATGAGAGGATTGTTGGTGATGACAATGGTGATGATTTCCCCCTCCCAGAGGGAAGTTTCCCCGGCAGAACAGCTCCACCGGAGCCCTAGATTGGTTCCGCCAAGGTTCTGCCTCGTGGCGGCGGAGTTTCATCTCAAAAGCTTGCTTATGATTTTTTCCTGGGTAAAAGACTTCATATAGAAGAATATGGGCACCGGAGGGCTGCCAGATGGCCCATGAGGCAGGGGGCGCGCCCACGGGGGTAAGGCGCGCCCCCACCCTCGTGGGTGGTGGGTGGCCCCCTCAGGTATTTCTTCTGCTGAATATTTTTTATTAATTCCCAAAATGACTTTCATGGAGTTTCAGGACTTTTGGAGCTGTGTAGAATAGGTCTCTAATATTTGCTCCTTTTCCAGCCCAGAATCCCAGCTGCTGGCATTCTCCCTCTTTATGTAAACCTTGTAAAATAAGAGAGAATAGCCATAAGTATTGTGACGTAACACATAATAACAACCCATAATGCAATAAATATCGATATAAAACAATGATGCAAAATGGACGTATCAACTCCCCCAAGCTTAGACCTCGCTTGTCCTCAAGCAGAAGCCAATATCGAAAAATATGTCCACATGTTTAGAGATAGAGGTGTCGATAAAATAAATTACGGACATGAGGGCATCATGATCATTCTTATAACAACAACATATATAAATTTTGTCATATGATTTCTTATGCTCAAGTAATAATCTATCCACAATGTCAAGTATGATTCAGAAACTTCATTGAGAACTAATAAACTATAATCTCTACCATTGAAGCAATTGCAATTTATCATAACATAGGAAAGAGTCAACATAAGAGCTTTTCAGCAAGTGCACATACTCAACTATCATTTAGTCTTTCACAATTGCTAACGCTCATGCAATACTTATGGTTATGGAGTTTTAATCGGACACAGAGAAAGATAGGGGCTTATAGTGTTGCCTCCCAACCTTTTACCTCAAGGGTATAATGTCAACAATAATAGTTCATGCTAACTTACATCCAATTGGATATATATATCAGGATCTTTCCAACAAGAGGTTCTTGTCAAAGGATAAAATATAAAAAGGAAAGGTGAAGATCACCTTGACTCTTGCGTAATGTAAAAGATAGGCCCTTCGTAGAGGGAAGCAGAGGTTGTCATGTGCTTTTAGGGTTGGATGCACGAAATCTTAATGCAAAAGAACGTCACTTTATATTTCCACTTGTGATACAGACCTTTATTATGCAGTCCATCGCTTTTATTACTTCCATATCACAAGATCGTATAAAGCTTATTTTCTCCACACTAATTAGTCACACATATTTAGAGAGCAATTTTTATTGCATGCAACATGATAACTTACTTGAATGATCTTACTCAATCCATAGGTAGATATGGTGGACTCTCATGGCAAAACTGGGTTTAAGGATATTTGGAAGCACAAGTAGTATCTCTACTTGATGCAAGTAATTTGGCTAGCATGAGGGGGAAAGGCAAGCTCAACATGTTTGGACGATCCATGACAATATATTTTAACTGATATATGAGAAAACATAACCCATTATGTTGTCTTCCTTGTCCAACATCAACTCTTTAGCATGTCATACTTTAATGAGTGCTCACAATCATAGAAGATGTCCAAGATAGTATATTTATATGTGAGAACCTCTCTTTCTTTATTACTTCCTATTAATTGCAGCGATGACCAAAACTATGTTTGTCAACTCTCAACAACTTTTAATTATCATACTCTTTATAAGTGAAGTCATTACTATCCATAACATCAGTATGATCTGTTTTATTTCTTTTTGTTATTTTATCCACTCTAGATCATAGCAAAATAGCAAAAGCCCTTGACTCAACACTAATCTTTATTATATATAGCTCACGGACTCGATTACATAGAGGGATCACAAAGTAAAGCTCAAAACTAAATCATACCAAAACTTTATTCTACTAGATCAAGATATTACCAAAAGGATCGAACTAAGTAAAACGTTAAAGATAGAAGTGTGATGATGATACGATACCGGGGCACCTCCCCCAAGCTTGGCAGTTGCCAAGCGGAGTACCCATACCCATGTGATTATGTCTCCTTTCCTGGTGAAGAAGGTGGTGATGATGATGGATAGTCGCACATCGAGCATAGGAGCTCTTACAATTTGTGGATAATGCCCTTGAGTGCGATGATATGCTCCTTCAACAAAATATTTTCCTGTGTGAGATACTTGTTTTGTATGCGGGCTAACTCAATCATCTTGAAAGCTTCGATCTCAGTTGGGGTAAGGAGGTTAGGAAGAGATTGAAGGATGTTTTCTTCTTTTGCCGTCGGAGCTTTATCCTCCATTACCTTCTTGATACCATCATCCTTATTTATCTCCCCGGGTTCTTCTCTCTTTAGATCTATCTTCAATAGCCAAGCATCCTTGTCTTCATTGTTGGAGTAGGGTGACGTCATGATGCTCTAGATCTGTCAGAAAAACAACTCGAAACAAATATAGAGGATTTTTGCGTGATACGATGGTCAAAACCTTCAGGAGATTATATAATGAATTTTTACCGACTGAAAGAAGTATCGTGCAAGAAAACAGAGTCTGGAGAGCACACGAGGTGCCCACGAGGCAGGGGGCGCGCCCAAGGGGTAGGGCGCGCCCTCCACCCTCGTGGACGCCTCGTGTCCTGTAACGCCCCGGATTCGTTGCGCCAGGTGTCTGCCAGTTATTCGCCGTTGTTGCCATGTCATTTGCTTGCGTGTTGCATTTTGCCATGTCATCATCTGCATTTCATCTGCATGTTTTTCAAAACTTGCATCCGTTCGGGTTCTGCCGGTTCTCTCCTTTGTTCGTTTCGAGTCCGGACACACTCGCACGCGCCCGTGGCACCTCCGAAATATTATTTTATAAGTGGCATAAAAATGTTCTCGGAATGGGTTGCAACTTGTCGTGCGGTCTTATTATAGTGTAGACAGAGCGCCTGCCAAGTTTCATCGCATTCGGAGTTCGTTTGACTGCCCAACCGTTAAATATATAACCGCGATATAGCCGGTATATTCGTCGGATGTTTCAGTCTTCGAGACTGTCGCCGGGCCTCACCTCTCTTCTCTCCCCTCAGTCCAGACCCTCTTTTCACAGTCCACCTAGGCCTGCCTAACCCCCTTCGCCATCAGATCCGTCGGATCATGATCGGAGGCTCCGAAACGGACTCAAACCCCCCAACCCTAGTCCCCTTTTGCTATATATAGACCCCTCCTTCCATATTTGGGCATTTCCTAGTCTAAACCTAGCCCCTAGCCTCCTCCCACCTCCAGCCGACGCATCTTCCTCATTTTCTGCGCCGGACAGCTCCCCCGCCGCCACTTGTCGCCGCCCCACTCGCCAGCACCGTCACCCGCCGTCGCCCGCGGCCTATCAAAGCGCGACACGTCGCCCCGGCCTACTCCCTTCGCCGCCAGCCCTCCAGGGCCCAGATTCGGCCCGTCGCCGGGCCAAAACAGGCTCGCCAGCCCGTGCGCCTCCCACCTGCGCCCGAGCGCTGCCCGGCCACCCGCTCGGTCACCTCCTCCTGCCGGAGCCCCGCCTCCTCCTTGTCGCCGCCTCGCGGGACCCTGCCGGAGCCACCGCCGGCGACAAACCTCCGCCAGGTCGCCGCCCCGCCGCCCTCTTCCTCTCCTTCTCTCCCCTTTACCCGGTCCTCTCTCTCTCTCTCTCACGCGCGCAGGAGCCCCGCCGCCCCTTGGAGCTCGTCGTCGACCGGAGTCGTCCCTGCCGCCGCCGCCACCGGGAATGGAGGGATCCGCCCGGGATTCGCCGGATCCGCCCCATCCCGTTCCCCTCCGGCCTTCCCCGCGCTCTCGCCGGAGCATCGACCTCGCCGCCCTGACCCTGCGCCCAGTTGACCGCGCCCACGTGGGCCGCGGCCCAGCTCCTCCTTCCCCGGCCCAGTCGGCCTCGCAGGCCCAGCCAGCCTGCCTCCTCCTCTGTCCTGGGCCGAAGCCCGCTAGGTGAGCGAGCCCGCCTAACCTCCGCCCTGGGCGCGAGATATCTTTATAACGCCCGTCCTGTTTTTTTCCAGTAAAATGACCAAGTCCCGAATCTGTGTAATTTTCATGCCCTGTTCGACCTGCCGTATCTCTGCATCCGTAGCTCCGTTTCATGCGTGTAATATGTCAAATTGTTCGTCTCAGCGAGTACATCATTTTATTGCATTGAATCATATTCATTTGAGGTCATCTTGATGCCTGAATCATCATTGTAAGAGTGCTTCATAATGTTTTCTGCTGTCTGTTAACAGAACGAGCTCATTTGTCATATTTGCCATGATTGATGTGTGCATTCTATGAGGTTGATGTCTACATGTGCTTTGATCTATGCTATGTCTTCTTTACAGTGGTGTATGCCATGCATTTTTGTGATCAATGTGGTAACTAGCACAAGAATGCAAACTAGGCATCGTGATGTTGCTAATTTTAGTCCCTGTTCTGCTGTTATTTTCATGCCATGTAAACTTGATGCTACAGAGAGATCCATGCATATTTTGAGATACTTTAGTAAGGGTGTTTTGAACATATGGTTATGCTCTATCCATTCATGACCTTTGTTGTAATTATGGAGTAGTCTAGCATGTCATTTGAGTGCTCTACTTTTGCTTCAAAATGTTTCCTGGCAGATTGTTTCCATGTTATTCAATTTAGCCAAGGATGCTATAGTTGATCCTTGCATGCTTTGGACTTGTTCTTGACTTGGTTTGTTTCACAAACATGTCTTCTTGATGATTCTATGCTTGTCTTGTCATGCAATGACTTGTGGTGACTGATTCGAGCTTGTTAAGTAGGGTACATGATGTTGCTGTTTTGCTAGGCTGAATCTGTTATATCGTGATGCCATGTAAACATGTTGCTACTAATCATTCTATGCATAATCTGGAGATGTTCTATAAACATATTTTGATCTACATGTCATCCTCTATCCATCCATGCCCCTGGTTGCATTTATAGGTTGTTGTAGCTTGTTCATATCTTGCTCCAAAGTTGCTTCATAATGTTGCTGTCAGCCTGTTTACATTAAGTTCAGTTGTTTCCATGTGTTTTCCTAGTGATCCATGCACCCTATGAACTTTCTATTGCCATGCTTAGCTTCACAAATATGTCTTCTTACTGTTGGTTGCCTTGCCATGCCATGTATTTCCCTGTAGTGAGTTGCACAAGCTCATCTACATGCCTTCATAATTATGTTTCTGCCATGTATGAATCTGTATTATAACTTGCTATGTTTACATGGGTGCCATCATATTTTCTGATCCTTTTTGGCTTATGGCCAGTAAGAGACTTTTGATCTGTGCTATTAGTAGATTCATGCCATGCCTTTGTTTGCCATAATAAGCTCCTGTAACATGTTGTTTGATAGCTCTAAACATTGCATCGTGATGTTATTTTCTGCAAAGTCTGGAATTGTTATAACTTGCAATCTTACCATGTGTGTTTGAGCATGTTCTAGTGATTTCTGGAGATAGCTCAGTGTTCATGTTTTGTTGTGCTTTATCTGTACATCATGCCCATGCCTTTTGTTATTATGTTGAGATGCTGTAGCATGTTGTTTTGGTGCTTTCCATATGCCTAGTGGCTGTTTTAGACAGCTTGTCCTTTAAACTTGTATCAAGTGCATGTGTTGAACCGTTGCTCCGTTTTGAGTGTGCTCAATATGAAACTTGCTTGATTTTGCATGTAGTTTAATATTATCATGTTGCATCTATGTTTTGAGGTGTTTTCTTGATGTTTGTATGCATTTTGCATCAATGCCATGTTTGACTTGTTTTGCTCATATCTTCTAGGCCGTAGCTCCAAATCTAATGAACTTTATATGTAACTTGACTAGAATCTCGTGTAGATCATCTTTGTGCATCTTAACTTGCTGTTTAACAACTTGAACATAAGGTTTATTTAGATCTGGACCAACTTCGAAATTTGCATATGAGGACTTACCGGAATTGTTATATGTTGTTCCCGGCCTCATTTAAACTTGCCTTGATGTGTTGCTCTTGTTTGCATCATCTCTTGCCATGAGTAGCTTCATGTAGCTTTGTCATGCATCATGCTTGTTTCTGCATCATGCCTTGTTCATGTGTGGTGTGTTTACCGTGTTGTGTGCTTCTTTTCGATAGTTCCTGTTTCCGTTGCGATCGTGAGGATTCGTTCGTCTTCGTGGCTTCATCAGTTCGTCTTCTTCATGGACTCGTTCTTCTTCCTTGCGGGATTTCAGGCAAGATGACCGCTACCCTGGATCTCACTACTATCATTGCTATGCTAGTTGCTTCGTTCTATCGCTATGCTGCTTTACCTATCTGTTGCTCATCAAGCCTCCCATATTGCCATGAACCTCTAACCTTTGACACCTTTCCTATGCAAACCGTTGTTTGGCTATGTTACCACTTTTGCTCAACCCCTCTTATAGCGTTGCTAGTTGCAAGTGAAGTTGAAGATTTCTCCATGGTGGACAGGATTTTGGTTGGGCTATCACAATATCTCTTACATTATTAATGCATCTATATACTTGGTAAAGGGTGGAAGACTCGGCCTTTTGCCTGGTGTTTTGTTCCACTCTTGCCGCCCTAGTTTCCGTCATACCGGTGTTATGTTCCCGGATTTTGTGTTCCTTACGCGGTCGGGTGATTTATGGGACCCCCTCGACAGTTCGCTTTGAATAAAACTCCTCCGGCAAGGCCCAACCTTGGTTTTACCATTTGCCTCACCACCACCTACTTTTCCCTTGGGAGTCGCTCTCTCTAGGGTCATCTTTATTATAGCCCCCTCGGGCCAATGCTTGTCTAAGTGTTGGTCCAAACTAGAGCACCGTGCGGGGCCATCCCTTGGCAACTTGGGTTACGTCGGTTCCTGTACGCTTAGCTTATCCGGTGTTGCCCTGAGAACAAGATATGTGCAGCTCCTATCGGGATTGTCGGCGCATCGGGCGGTCTTGCTGGTCTTGTTTTACCATTGTCGAAATGTCTTGTAAACCGGGATTCCGAGTCTGATCGGGTCTTCCTGGGAGAAGGTCTATTCCTTCGTTGATCGCGAGAGCTTGTCATGGGCTAAGTTGGGACACCCTTGCAGGGTATAATCTTTCGAAAGCCGTGCCTGCGGTTATAGGCAGATGGGAATTTGTTAATGTCCGGTTGTAGTTTCATGACCGTGCCACTTGCTCTCTTCTCGCTCTTATTTGCGTATGTTAGCCACCATATCATGCTTAGTCGCTGCTGCAACCTCACCGCTTTACCCCTTCTTTCCCTTTAAGCTTTGCTAGTCTTGATACCCATGGTAATAGGATTGCTGAGTCCTCGTGGCTCACAGTTTACTACAACAACAGTTGCAGGTACAGGTTATGCGATGATCATGACGCGAGAGCATTGTTTGCTTGTGTTGGAGTTCTTCTTCTGCTTCTTCTTCGATCAGGGGATAGGTTCCAGGTCGGCAGCCTGGGCTAGCAGGGTGGATGTCGTTTGAGTTTCTGTTTGTGATTCATCCGTAGTCGGATGATGCTCTTATGTTTGTGATGTTGTATTCATGTGGCATTGTATGCCTTATGTATGTATCCCCATCTATTATGTAATGTTGATGTAATGATATCCACCTTGCAAAAGCGTTTCAATATGTGGGTCTATCCTTGGTGGGACCTTTGAGTTCCTTTTGGATAGGGTCGCATATTGGGTGTGACATGTCCTTCCCAGACTACTTCTTATTTTCCTATTTTCTTAAATATTCCAAAACGGAGAAAAATTGCTATTAGAACTGTTTTGGAGTCGGTTTACTTACCGTACCACATACCTATTCCTTTTCGGAGTCTGAAATGTTCTGGAAAGTGTCTCTTATGTATTCCTCTGGAGTCACTGTTTCAATAATATTAGTTTCAACATTTATAGGATTACCTGAGATATAGTGTTTGATTCTTTGACCGTTCACCACCTTCGGATTTGTGTCTTCGAAGTTGTTGATTTTTATGGCACCAAAATGATAGACTTCCTCGATAACGTAAGGGCCTTCCCATTTAGAGAGAAGTTTTCCTGCAAAAAATCGTAAACGAGAGTTGAATAGCAACACATAATCACCTACGTTAAACTCACGCTTTTGTATCCTTTTGTCGTGCCATCTTTTAAATTTTTCTTTAAACAGTTTGGCATTCTCGTAGGCCTGGGTTCTCTATTCATCAAGTGAGCTAATTTCAAATAACCTCTTCTCGCCGGCAAGTTTGAAATGATAGTTAAGCTCTTTAATAGCCCAATACGCCTTATGTTCTAGTTTGAGAGGTAAGTGACATGCCTTTCCATAAACCATTTTATACAGAGACATACCCATAGGATTCTTATATGCAGTTCTATAGGCCCATAATGCATCATCAAGTTTCTTGGACCAATTCTTTCTTGATCTATTAACAGTTGAGGGAGTCCCGGACTAGGGGGTGTCCGGATAGCCGAACTATCATCATCGGCCGGACTCCAAGACTATGAAGATAGAAGATTGAAGACTTTGTCCCGTGTCCGGATGGGACTTTCCTTGGCGTGGAAGGCAAGCTTGGTGATACGGATATGTAGATCTCCTACCTTTGTAACCGACTCTGTGTAACCCTAGCCCTCTCCAGTGTCTATATAAACCGGATGGCCTTAGTCCATAGGACGAACAACAATCATACCATAGGCTAGCTTCTAGGGTTTAGCCTCCTTGATCTCGTGGTAGATCTACTCTTGTAACCCACATCATCAATATTAATCAAGCAGGACGTAGGGTTTTACCTCCATCAAGAGGGCCCGAACCTGGGTAAAAACATCATGTCCCTCGTCTCCTGTTACCATCCGCCTAGACGCACAGATTGGGACCCCCTACCCGAGATCCGCCGGTTTTTACACTGACACTGGTGCTTTCATTGAGAGTTCCTCTGTGCCGTCGCGATCAGGAAGGATGCCTTTTCCCGTCTTTAAAGACGGCACCGTTGTCAAGAGAGCTTTAGCCGCCGGCCAAACCGTCGGGCTAGGTGGTTTTCTTATGACCGCCTGTTCGGCCACCGCTCCGACGATGACCTCTCAGGTCATCAAAAGCGATCTTCACGTCAGCTCAGAATTCGCCGAGCAGTTAGATCCGATTGAGCTCTCCTCTGTAAACGAGCTCGTGGATCGCATCGCCGCCCTGGGAGTCTCTATAGACTACGATCAGATTGGGCTTAAAACCGATCTGAGGGAGATTAACTCTCCTCAGGCTACCCACCACGTTGTCGTGGTAGAGGAACAATGCGGCAACCCTTCTTCTACGTTGAAAACCAACTATGTTCGGATTCCCGATCCCTCCAAGACGGATTCCCGTGGAGGGACGGACGCTAATCAAATACTGAACTTAGAGTCAGGCATCGGACTAGATTCATTGGAAAGCATCCAGCAAGTCAAGCTTCCAAATCTGGAAACCTCTTGGCCTTTGAGCCTCAGATCGGGCGGGGTTACGAACTTGATTCCACCCGCCCACCCAAACATAAGCGATCTATCTCGAATACGACAGGAGCCCGATGAAACATTACATCATTACTAGGCCAGATTCCTCCTAGTTATGAACAGGATAAAGGACTGCTGTGAAGAAAGCGCGATTTCAATTTTCTGCAACAATTACACGGACAAGGGAATCATGAACGCCATAAGTCATCGCGAAGTTACACGCTTCGTCGACCTAGCGAGCATCGTACAAAAATACTGTGCGGTGGAGAGTGCCAGGAACACCGAAACTAGGTTTTAGGACAGTCCGGCCTTGACTACAACCCTAGTCCGAAGTAAAAGGGTGCGCCATACTCAAGCACCTGGGTTAAAAACCAAAAAGAAAAAACCCCCTAAAGGGCATGGAATCGTACTGGAGGGCTGGCTCAACGGACCCTGCAAAATCCATAGTACGGAGGGCACCACTCCAACACATAGCCTTCGAGCATGTTGGATACTACGGCAGGTGGCCAAAAGTGGCGAAGGCTTTTTAGCCCCGGGCAAACAGCCCAGCAATACTGGTACGGTATTAACAGTCTTTGAGACTTTCGCATCAAACAACATGCGAAAATGAACAATCCGCGGCCTCGCCGAAGTCTACCAAGTAGCAATAGCAAATCCATGGAGTGACACGGCTATCACCTTCAACGCCAGCGATGAACCTAAATCCCGAACAGCTAGAGCACCAGCCGCATTGGTCCTCAGTCCGATAGTGGACGGCTTTCGCCTTACCAAGGTACTCATGGATGGCGGCAGCGGATTAAACCTCATCTACGAGGAAACCCTTCAAAAAATGGATATTGACTGGAGCCGCATCGAGCGAAGTAGCACAACCTTCAGAGGGATAATCCCTAGTCGAGAAGTACGCTGCACAGGAAAAATCACACTAGATGTAGTGTTCGGCTCACCGGACAATTACAGGTCCGAGGAGGTCACGTTCCAAGTGGCCCCATTCGGCAGCGGATATCACGCTTTGTTAGGGTGAGAGGCATTCACAATCTTCCAAGCTATACCCCACTACGGGTACATGAAGCTCAAAATGCCCGGACCCAATGGGATAATCACTCTTGCTAGTGATCCAGATACAGCACTCCGCGCTGAAAATAAGACAGCCGCACTGGCCCTAGAGGCATTGTCTGAAGCCCTAGCGGCAGAGGAACTAACTACGCTGCGCTCCACGGTGGATAGGGACAATGTGATACTCGATAAGAGGTCCAAGTCCACCTCTTTTAAACCAGCAGACGAAATAGTCAAATTTCAGGTCCATCCAATGGACCCCACAAAGACAGCCTCCATTGGGGCACTATGAGAATTCCTTCAGGAAAATTGGGACATTTTTGCCTGGCACCCTTCAGACATGCCAGGAATCCCACGCAGGCTGGCAGAGCACAGCCTAAACATCCTAAAAGGATTCAAGCCGGTCAAACAAGCTCTTCGGCGATTTTCCGAACCTAAAAGACAGGCAATGGGAGAGGAGCTAGCCAAACTCTTAGAAGCCGGATTCATCAGAGATATAAAACATCCGGACTGGCTAGCCAATCTAGTAATGGTACCAAAAAAGGACAAATCCTGGCGCCTGTGCGTCGATTTTAAATACCTTAACAAGGCCTGTCCAAAGGACCCTTTCCCCCTCCCTCGCATCGACCAAATCATCGATGCTACCGCAGGGCACGATTCATTGTGCTTCCTCGACGCATACTCCAGATACCATCAAATCAAGATGGCGGAAAAAGACCAGGCTGCAACAGCATTCATTACTCCATATGCGCCATTCTGCTTCAACACAATGCCCTTCGGACTCAAAAACGCCGGCGCAACATATCAGCGCATGATTCAAACATGTCTGGCTACCCAGATAGGCAAAACAGTAGAGGCATACGTAGACGATGTGGTCGTCAAGACCAAACACGTCGAAACTCTAGTAGAAGACTTGAGGGTGACATTTGACAACCCCCGAGCATATGACATTAAGCTCAATCCGGAAAAATGCGTCTTCGGCGTACCAGCCGGAAAGCTCTTGGGCTTCATCGTATCCGGTAGAGGAATTGAAGCAAACCCGACCAAAATCCGAGCTCTGTCACAATTGGATATTCCAAAGGACCTCAAGCAAATACAAAAACTAACCGGATGCATAGCGGCCTTAAGTCGCTTCATCTCCCGTTTGGGAGAAAAGGCTCTGCCCCTCTACCGCCTCCTCCGGCGCGCCGAACATTTTGAATGGACGGATGCTGCCACAGCCGGACTCGAAGAAATAAAGGCCATACTGGCAACAAATCCGGTCCTGGCCGCGCCCAACCTGGGCGAACCTATGTTATTATATATCACAGCAACACATCAAGTTGTCAGCACGGTACTCGTCGTCGAGCGAGAGACAGAAGGGCACAGATTCCCTCTTCAAAAACCAGTGTACTACGTATCCACTGTTCTAACTCCATGCAAGTCCCGGTACCCACATTATCAAAAGATAGCGTATGCGGTGTTCATGGCATCCCGGAAGCTGCGACACTACTTTCAAGAGTATTCCATAACGGTGGCCTCCGAACTACCTCTCAACGATATTATAAACAATCGCGACACAACAGGCAGGATTGCAAAATGGGCTATTGAGCTCTTATCATTTGACATAACCTATAAACCACGGCAATCTATAAAGTCGCAGGTTCTGGCTGACTTCGTCGCCAAATGGACCGAAGCCGAACTCCCTAAAGAGTACGGCGCATACTCCAATTGGATCATGCATTTTGACAGATCCAAAATGTTGGCTGGCTTGGGGGCTGGCGTTGTCCTGACGTCCCCAACTGGAGACACAATCCAATACGTACTTCAAATAATGTACACGGACTCCAACAACGCAGCCGAATATGAGGCCCTTCTGCATGGCCTCCGGATGGCAATCTCCATGGGCATTCAACGCCTAGAGGTGCGCGGGGATTCAAACATCGCAATATCCCAAGTAAATGGAGACTTTGACGCCAAAGATCCAAAAATGGCAGCTTACCGCAACGCCGTCCTAAAAATGTCAGCTCGGTTTGAAGGAATCGAATTCCACCATGTAGCCCGGGATAATAACTAGGCAGCAGACGTGTTAGCGTGCATCGGCGCGAAATGAGACGCCGTCCCTCCAAACATCTTCCTGGAACGGCTCTTTAAGCCATCCGTGTTATGGGAAGAGGAGTCCGGAAATAACAATCCGGAGCCAGCTGCATCACCTAACTCAGACCATTTTGACACAATCGGTGGCTCAGCCAATGAAATAACACCTTGAGCTCATGAAATAATGGCAGTAATTGCCCCGTGGACAGAACCATTCCTAGCCTACTTAATTCGGCAGGAACTTCTCGAAGACCAAAATGAGGCCCGCTGCATAGTTCGGCGATCTAAAGCCTACAAGGTCATTGAGGGAGAACTTTATAAGAAAAGCACAACCGGAGTCCTTCAAAGGTGTATCTCCGAAGAGGAGGGGCGGAATCTCCTGGTTGAAATTCACGCCGGACTCGGCGGGCACCACGCTGCAGCCCGGGCCCTTGTAGGCAAGGCCTTCCGTACAGGATTTTATTGGCCGACAGCCCGGGCAGATGCTCAGGACTTAGTCCAACGATGCGTCGGTTGCCATCTCTTTGCTAATCAGAGCCACATGCCACCCACCGCCCTCAAAACTATACCCATTACCTGGCTGTTCGCGGTCTGGGGGCTTGACATGGTTGGACCCCTTAAAGGGGGAACCCACAAGCACAAATACTTATTGGTCATGGTGGAAAAATTCACCAAATGGATTGAGGCCAAGCCGGTTAAAACGGCAGAACCCGGACCGGTGATAGACTTCATATCCGGGGTAGTACACCGTTTTGGCGTCCCCCACAGCATCATCACTGATAACGGCACGGACTTCATGGCCGAGGAGGTTAAACTCTGGTGCAAAAACATGGGCATCAAGCTCGATTACGCTTCAGTCTATCACCCCCAAACTAACGGTCAAGTCGAGCAAGCAAATGGTCTAATCATGAGTATCAAACCCAGACTAGTGCGGTCCCTCAAGGAATCTAACACGCACTGGGTAGAGGAGCTCGACTCCGTACTCTGGGGACTGCGGACCACGCCAAACCGAACTACTGGATTCACACCATTTTTCATGGTATACGACGCAGAGGCTGTTCTGCTGCGATATAATTCATGACTCACCTCGTGTGCGCATGTACGAAGAAAGAGAAGCCGAGTTGGATCGGCAGGACAGTTTGGACGCCTTAGAGGAGGAGCGGGACGTGGCAAAGGCTCGTTCCGCATTTTATCAGCAGCAGGCTCGAAGATATCAAAGCAGAGAAGTACGGGCCAAAACTTACGATGTCGATGAACTCGTTCTACGCCTGCCGGACAAGAAAAAGGACAAACTTAAGCCCAAGTGGGAAGGTCCCTTCATCATCGACCAAGTCCTGACCGGCGGAGCATACCGTCTACGTAAAGCATCTGACAACCGACTCGAGCCGAACCCATGGAACGCAGCCCGTCTCCGAAGATTCTACGCCTAAACACCGGACTCAGAGTTCGTCTCACACCCCCGTCCACCTTTTATATTTTTTACTGTCTCTTGTCCCCCTCCTTCTTCCCACTTTTTTTTCAATACCTTTTATAGGCTGATTTGCGCTTTGTTCGCACACACTTGATGTGCTCCTAGCACTCATTATACCTAGGGGCTTCTTTACCAGAAGCTTATTCATATGGGCTTCACGCCCAATACATGTGTCATACTTCCGCATGTACCTTTTATTCACCATTATATGCATTGATATGACTTAAGTTTTGGCCAAGCTGGGTTGCCTGGCTCCTGTGCTTACCCCTACGTTCCCGATTGTTCAGATAGGAGGTAAAGGGAGCACCTCTGCGATTGTTACTGCCGGGTCAGCTGGATGTGTACCTCAGACTGGGTGAAGCCAAAAGCTAGCGTTCTTAAGAGAATATTTGGTCGGTGACTTGAAAGACGATTTATTACTTACTTATTTATCTGCCCCCAGATGCTTTTTCTGCTATTTTCGCAGTCCGGCATTGCACCTTAGGGCATGCCTCCCAGGGAAAGGAACCCTTAACGGAACTATTCTCCCTGGAAGATGTTTCTTACTAACCATGTAATATAACATAACTAGTTGGGCACTTGTCTGATAAAGAAATTATGACCCCGACGCCTTGTCTCCATGCACGCCCCAGTTCTTTTATAACCGTAAGGGTATTCGGACACACTCCGGACTGTTGGGTCCCGAGGTTGAAGCGAAACGGTCCGCAAAGACAAACGATCTACAATCCGGCTAGAAGGCATCTTACATGTCACTTCAAATTACATCGTCAAACCGACTGATTGTACTCCTCCTCAATCCCATCTAACAGGCTGTCTAATTTATAGTCCTGTTGGGAATATTTCACAGCCAGTTCTACTTGGCCGTACATCAAGCTCACAGGGATCTCCTTCCCATCAGGCCCCGCAGGTCCGACCTCGGCCATGTGGTTTGGGTCAGCCTTCGGGTATCGCGTCTTCACCATGGCCCAGGCCTCCCTGGTGCCCTGATGGCAGGCCGATATCTTCCACAAACGGAGGCGTCGCCGTACTCCCTGAAGCTTCTCAGCAAGCTCACCAAGGCCCTCGGGTAGGGAGACGGATGGCCATAAAGCCTGAACGACGCCACTCATCGCCTGCCGAACACGTTCGAACAATTGCACCAGCTCAGGAAGTTGGTCACCCATTGAACCAGGCATTTCCTCCGCAGGGCGACCTGTGAGCACACCTAAAGACATATTTCTGTCAATCGACTTCCTCGCCGAATTCTTCTTTTCAAAGGAATTTGCTCAAGCACTTACTATAAATGCCGCGACGAAGCCGCTGATTCTCCTTCACGGAGCCAGACAGCTGGGCCCGAACACCCTTTAGCTCTTCTCCTAGTTGGGTGTGGGCATCTTGGAGCTTGTTTCTCTCCTGCTGCACCTTCATAAGCACCCTCTCGCCGGCCTTTAGCTGACGCAGTAGCTGTTGCTTGTCCGGATCTAGTCCGGTGCCCTCTGCAATATTATTGTCAGATTCACGCTGCACTTTGTTAATTAATTCAAAGTACGTCTTACCAGCGGGGGTCTCTATGGCTCCCCCTGTGGCGGCCAGTGCGGCCTCAAGTTGGGCCTTGCACTCTTGGAGCTCCTGGGACAGATGGGTATTCTTCTCCGTAAGATCCTGCATAAAAGTTGATCCTTAAATCAGTTATTTTAACTATTTTAAGTCTCGGGGGCTACTGGCATATATAACTATTAAAATTACTTACACGTATGTCTTTCACATACTGCTCCGTGGCTCTGCTTAACCCATCTTGAGCGGCACGGAGGTGCGCGTTTCCCGCATCAAAGGCATTTAACGCCTCCGGGGAGAAACACGCGTCACGAAGAACTGTCCGGCGACGCCTGTGATTCATGGCGCTCTCCACCTCAGACCGGGTGGCGGACAGCCTGTCGGCATCCTCAGTCAGAGGAGCGTCCGACTCATGCCTTGTATTCGCCTCCCCTCCCGGGCCATGCGTTGGAGCATGGCTGGCGGAGGCTTGATTGGCAACCTCTCCGGACACTGTCCGGCGAGCGTTCTTTCTGGAAAAGTTATGAGCATTAATATACCTCCTGGGAATCCTTCCCTTAAAAATAGCAGTGCTCCATACCGTTGCGGTGACGTTTCAGTTCACGTCGCACTCCTCTTCCGCCTGCTGGGCCGGACTGACCCTTGTTGGCCGGCCACCGCGGGTTCGGCTTCCCGCCTTAAAGGCACCTCCTGCGATGCACCATCAGTATGGGATGGTCAGAATTGAGCACGGATTAAATGATGGTGTCAAGACCTCGATCGTAGTCACCTGGGAGGCCGGAAACAAACCAGGGTAGTCAGCCATAATGGCGACTAAAGCATTGTCTATGCTGAGCTGGTGGAACACCCCGTCGATCAGTTCCACCGCTAAGTCCGGATCCTCTTCGGAGGCCGGATCAAGGGACCTTTCTGGATCCTCGGGTTGTGGAGCTAGGCTTTTTATGCCCTCCACATCCCGACGCAGTTCCTGTGTCAAAATCATACAATAAGACAATTGCCTTTAAAGGCACGGATCAGATATGCATGTGACCGCTTACCCAACTCTGAGGGTTGTTCATGGAAAATCCGTTCAGAGGATTCGTGCGGAGGAAGTCCTCCTTCTCCCCCTTGTACAAGCCGGATAGGATCTTCACCAGGTCGTCGGCCGAGCCAGGTCCCTTGCGGCCGTGACGGGTGGCGTCATCGTCTCCATTGAAGTCCCACATGGGGTAGCCCCTATATTGGAGCGGCTGCACCCCACGCATAATGCATGTGGCCATGACTCCGATCATGGTTAATCCGGAATGGGCTAGCAGCCGTATCCAGCCCATCAAGTAATGGACGCTCCTATCATCTTCTCGTTGAGGGCTCCGTGGGCGCCAACTCAGGCGTTTCTTCAGTGGAGCATTGCTGAACTCCGGAAGGCCGATTCGGACTGGATCCGGCAGCGGAGCGTCCTCCATATAAAACCACTCCGAAGGCCAGTCTTCGGACGCCTTCTTCGGGGTCCCGGACAGGTATCCGGTCCCGGCGATGCGCCATATTTCGGCTCCGCCCACTTGATATATCGACCCCTCATGAGAGCGGGGTATGAGGCAAAACAACCTCTTCCACAACGCAAAATGGGGCTCAATGCCCAAGAACAGCTCACACAGAGCTACGAAGCCCGCGATGTGCAAAATGGAGGCAGGTGTAAGATGATGAAGTTGGAGTCCGTAGAACTCCAGGAGCCCCCGGAGAAACGGATGTATAGGAAATCCGAGTCCCCTTATTAATTAGGGGACGAAGCACACCCGCTCTCCTTTGGAGGGATTGGGGGCGCTCTCTGCCTGCTTCCCACCCTTGTAGGTGGCCAGTCCGGCTCAAACCGGAACCATGAAGGCCGGGGGAAGATATCCCTCTGCTTGGAGCGTCACTAACTCGCTGTGCGGGACTGAGGATCTCCTCCAATCTCCTGGCTTAGGGCTGGGAGCGCGAGAAGAGGAGCCGCGTCGACTGTCCATGTTGGAATGGGTTTGGTGTCAGATGAGCCTTGATGAGTACTTGCGGAAGGAGGATGGTGTGATTTGGATCTGGATCCTCGCCTCTCTTACAGGCAGCTTATTTGCGAAGCTAGGGGGTAAAACATAAAAATACCCTGGCTTTTCGCATTCGTACGACGCGTGGAAGAAGGCCATTATTGGACGCGGAAGCCAAGGAGCGCAACATTTATGAAGCAACCGGACACTATCCGGCAAACACATGGAGCATGGAGAAGAACCCGCCTTGCAAACGTTGAAGACAACATACGCGCCGGATTCGTCGTTATTGAAGCCTGGTTCGGGGGCTACTGAGGGAGTCCCGGACTAGGGGGTGTCCGGATAGCCGAACTATCATCATCGGCCAGACTCCAAGACTATGAAGATAGAAGATTGAAGACTTCGTCCCGTGTCCGGATGGGACTTTCCTTGGCGTGGAAGGCAAGCTTGGCGATATGGATATGTAGATCTCCTACCTTTGTAACCGACTCTGTGTAACCCTAGCCCTCTCCGGTGTCTATATAAACCGGATGGCCTTAGTCCATAGGACGAACAACAATCATACCATAGGCTAGCTTCTAGGGTTTAGCCTCCTTGATCTCGTGGTAGATCTACTCTTGTAACCCACATCATCAATATTAATCAAGCAGGACGTAGAGTTTTACCTCCATCAAGAGGGCCCGAACCTGGGTAAAAACATCGTGTCCCTCGTCTCCTGTTACCATCCGCCTAGACGCACAGATCGGGACCCCCTACCCGAGATCCGCCGGTTTTGACGCCGACAACAGTCTTTTGCAAAATTAATTTGAGCTCTCTATTACTCAGCTCTACTTGACCACTAGACTGTGGGTGATATGGAGATGCAATTCTATGATTAACATCATACTTAGCAAGCATTTTACGAAAAGCACCATGAATAAAATGTGAACCACCATCAGTCATTATGTATCTAGGGACTCCAAACCTTGGAAAAATAACTTCTTTAAGCATCTTAATAGAGGTGTTATGATCATCACTACTAGTTGGAATAGCTTCTACCCACTTAGTAACGTAATCAACAACAACTAAAATATGTGTATACCCATTAGAGGTAGGAAAAGGTCCCATATAATCAAAGCCCCAAACATCAAATGGTTCAATAACAAGAGAATAATTCATAGGCATTTCTTGACGTCTACTAATATTACCTATTCTTTGACATTCATCACAAGACAAGACAAACTTACGGGCATCTTTGAAGAGAGTAGGGCAATAAAAACCGGATTGCAATACCTTATGTGCAGTTCTATCTCCAGCGTGGTGTCCTCCATATGCCTCGGAGTGACACTTGCATAGGATCTGTTCCTGTTCATGCTCAGGTACACAACGTCTAATAACACCATCTACTCATTCTTTATAAAGGTGTGGGTCATCCCAGAAGTAATGTCTTAAATCATAGAAGAACTTTTTCTTTTGCTGGTATGTGAAACTAGGTGGTATGAACTTAGCAACAATGTAATTAGCATAATCAACATACCATGGAGCAGTATGAGAAGCATTTATGCATGACAACTAATTGTTCATCAGGAAAGCTATCATCAATAGGTAGTGGGTCATCAAGAATATTATCTAACCTAGACAAGTTGTCTGCAACGGGGTTCTCAGCTCCCTTTCTATCAATAATATGCAAATCAAATTCTTGTAGCAAGAGAACCCATCTAATAAGTCTAGGTTTAGCATATTTCTTTTCCATAAGATATTTAATAGCAGCATGATCAGTGTGAATAGTTACTTTAGAATCAACAATATAAGGTCTGAACTTATCACAAGCAAATACAACTGCTAAGAATTCTTTTACAGTAGTAGCATAATTTCTCTAGGCAGTGTCTAGAGTTTTACTAGCATATTGAATAACATTTAGTTTCTTATCAACTCTTTGTCCTAGAACAACACCTACAGCATAATCGCTAGCATCACACATAATTTCAAAGGGTAAATTCCAATCAGGTGGCTGAACAATAGGTGCAGAAATCAAAGCTTTCTTAAGTATTTCAAATGCTTCTACACAATCATCATCAAATACAAAATTAATATCTTTTTGCAATAAATTAGTCAGAGGCCTAGAAATTTTAGAAAAGTCCTTAATGAACCTCCTATAAAAACCGGCATGACCAAGGAAACTTCTTATACCTTTAATGTCCTTAGGACACGACATCTTTTCAATAGCATCAACCTTACCTTTATCAACTTCAATACCTCTTTCAGAAATTTTATGCCCCAATACAATGCCTTCATTAACCATAAAGTGGCACTTTTCCCAATTCAAAGCAAGACTAGTATCTTCGCATCTCTGCAAAACTCGTTCAAGGTTGCTCAAGCAATGATCAAAAGAGGATCCATAAACAGAGAAATCATCCATGAATACCTCACAAATCTTTTCACAAAAGTTAGAGAATATAGCCATCATGCATCTTTGAAAGGTAGCAGGTGCATTACATAAACCAAAAGGCTTACGTCTATAAGCAAAGGTACCGAAAGGGCAAGTAAAAGTGGTCTTTTCTTGATCCTCCGCTGATACATGTATTTGAGAGAAACCAGAGGAACCATCTACACTACAAAAAAAATTACACTTCCATGATGATACGTGTTTGTCACAGTAGGTCGCGTTTTTTGTCATGCATGTACATCCATGACGATTTTATGATAGAATCAAGATAGTCCACCTGTGCTGTCGTAGAAGTGTTCCATGACATTACCAAAATTATCATCACGGAAGTGTCCACTTCCATGATGATAAATCGCGCGTCATAGAATTGCTTTCGTCAAGGATGACCGACACGCGGCATCCAATATAACGGTACACGTTAAGCTACCGGGTCAGGTTTTGGATCCGATAACCCGTTAACAGCCCGGACCAATGGGAAATTTCCACGTGTAAAATTCCGATTGGCCGGAGGGAACACCTGTCAGCTCGTTAGTGGGCCAGATGTCGCCCGTCCATTGGAGGAGACATGCCTATGATACATCAACACGTGGTTGGGCCCAATAGAGGCCCATATAGGTTAAAAAGGCTGGCCCAGTCAAAGGCTTATAGTACTTAATCAGGTACTAGTGGGCCATCCCAATAACGGCCTGCTTAATAAAGGCCCATTTACGGTCCGAAGCTAGATCTGGCCCGTTAATTGTTCGCCCAATATTTGGGCCCATTTACGATTCGAAGCCAGATCTGGCCCGTTAATTTTTCGCCTAATATTTGGGCCCATTTACGGCCCAAAGCCAGATCTGGCCCGTTAATTGTTCGCCGAATATTTGGGCCTAACTATAGCCCAGTGACTTTTGGCCTGTTAGAGGCCCGATGTTGACATGGGCCCACTTCAGCCCGGTGTGACTTTCGGCCTGGGAATGGCCCGTGCTGCCCATGGGCCATATATGGTCCGATGGGACATCGGGCCCACTAACGACCCGTGCTAAAGGTGGCAACAATTAAGCCCAACGTGACTTTGGGCCTGTTAAAGGCATGTCACGTAATTCGGCCCATTGATGCCTGTACTAAGCTTTCGGCCTCTTAAAGGCCCATGATATCAGTGGGCCAACTAAGGCCCGAGATATGTTTTGGACTGGTAATGGCCCGTGAGCTAACTAGGCCCAAAAAGGCTCGGTCTACATTTCAGCTTGCTGAAGGCTCGTCGATGACTAGTGAAAATTGAGGCCCAACATGCATTTCGGCCTGTTAACGGCCCGTGGTTTCATCTGGGCCATAACAGGCCAGTACAATATTCAGCCTGTTAATGACCCAATGCTACCTGAGCCAAACTAAGCGTCGGGTCGACAAAAGGCCCAACTAAAATATAGGCCGGTGTAAGTTGTGGGCGTGACGCAATGTGTGAAGGCCCCAATCATCCGGGCCCAAGAAAGACGCAGGACGGCCCAATTGTGGCCCGCTAAAAACCAGGCCCGTTAGAGTCGAATGTTTTGGCCCGGTCAGCTACATCTGATTTTTTTCAGATAGCGAATGATGGTAGTAACTAGTAGGAATTAAGAAAAAACCTACTCTATACAATAAAGAAATTACGGCATAGTAACTAAGAATAAACCTACACTATACAATAAAGGATTTAAGGTATACTACATCCACTGGGCATCGAAGTTCGCCACCAGTGATCATATAGCGCAATGAAGAAGCATATTACAAAAACTGGGCACCATGGCAACGTAATAAAATAATACTGAACCGAGACCACTTCCAAGACAGTTGAAGAAAGGTTAGCCTTGCGGGGGAACTGCTGCGCAAGCTGCTGAGCAAGGCTGTGACACTGGCCTAGCATGTCGGTCATAGCTTCTAGGTGTAGCTGTTTAGTGATGAGGTTCTCATTGGTGTTCTCCGCAATCTTTCTTAGAGATAGGAGTTCAAGTCGAAGTTGAGTTGCAGAATGCCTTTCTGCTAGAACTTGGGACTAAAGAAGTCGAACTGATTCAGACAACAAATTATGTGAGCTTGTCTGACTACTAGTCTCAAGTAACTTGAACACTGCATCAAGACAAGACTTTGGGGTTGTCTCGCTATCTTCAAGATGTTTTGCCTTCTTTGCTGCAATACATGTTGGGTTTGTCTCACAGCCTTCAGCAGACTTGTGCATGCTATCAGGCATATCACCCTGAAACAAAGCAGAGAGATGACAAGTTTTGCACGTGTATAAACAAAGATGATAACTGTCATGTCAATTCCATCCAATTTCATATTAAAAAATAAAGAGCAAGTTCAAAATATCAATAGCATAATTTGGCATTGTTCATAATGCGGGGAGCTTCACCACACTACTAGATTACCATGTCAACATAACAAGCATAGATGAAGGGCAAAGAAAATCATTTTATCTATTTTGGTTAATGTGCATGGCATGTTGTTCATATCATCAGCCACATCAGTAAGATAAAACAGGAGATGACAAGGTGCAAACATGGGCTGCTTCACCACACACTGGATTATAGATCCACAAAAACAAGCATACATATAGGGAGTATTAAGTAATGTGCATGGTATGAATAAGGAATTTGGTTTTACATGTAAAACTTAGAACTTACGGTTCTTGCGAACATGCATTTTGGTAGAAACAGCAAACTAAACAGCAGTAAACGATAGGGAGTATGAGCAAATTAAACAATAGTTGAGGATAAAGGCTTTAGAAGGACTTACTTACATTAACAGTTAACACCGGCTTTATAATGCCCTTCTCCATGTCAAGGGAAGGATAACTCAAGAATTTCAGCACAAAATCTTCTTCATAAGCATTGCCTGTACTCTACATTTTGTAGAGAGTAATTGTAAATATGATAATACTGGAAGGGATAGAGGATAATGAAGATAAGATGCAAATTGATTCTACATAATCAACTACCAATCCCTGGAAGTACAAGCATTATAGGACAAACTGTACTGACAAGAGCAATGGGCTACACTTCTGCACTGGCATTGTCTGTGTATTCTACTTGTTGGTAAGATGAAATATAGATCTGATCTTTTTTAGTAAATGGTGGGCGAGGGAGATAAGATGCAGAATGCTACACAATGAACCAATCCCTCTTCCCATAATACAAGAGTGTTTTGAACACTGGTGTACTGTACAAAACGTTCTTATATTATGGGACAGAGGGAGTAGCTGTTACTGTAAGTATAGTGATAGACCATGTTCAGTCCTTACAAGAGGACTGCAGAGCTAAACCTCTTCAAAAGCATTGGGTTGATTATAAATTTATGTAAGAGTCCATACGAATCTTATAATGTCCACCAAATGGACGATTACGAGGCTAACATGTGCAGTGATGCTACATAATCAAACAGTTATGAAAGTAAGTATGGTCATACAGGGCAAGAGGTACTCACAAGAGCAATGCAGTGTGCAGTATAGTTCCGAGATTCTGTGGTCCCTTGAGAACGAATATTCTTCTACTAACAGTTTTCGTACAAGTGAGACATTAAGGCAAATGCAGAAATGTAGTTCAAATTGTGATGTGATATCATAGACAGTACCTTACGCTTCAGCCGAGACCAATGTGTAACAAGATTATTCCAGTCACCATCGGATAAATGTAGCACCAGAGACTTTACAGAAATTTCGTTCAGAGGCTTTCCATCGAAGTACGCTTGCCTCAGGTAGGAATGATACTTCATCAACGAGTGCTTGAAAAGCGCAACCAACCCTTGCTCGTCTTCACAATCCAGTTTGCTTCTTGCCTATTTAAAATAATGAAATCTTGTGTCTTCTGTCAGCAAAAACATATGCAGTAATGACCATGAATAACATTAGTACATTACTTACGCGTAAGTTGCGGAGGAAGACTGGAAATTGTTCTGTGTCTGCGGTATAATCTTTCCTTGAAGGGAACATGCGCACAAAGTTCTTGACAACAACATAAGCTTCATCTTCTAAACTGGAAAGAAATGGAACAGGGGTCCTATTTGCAGCAATTGGGGCTCTCTCTTGTTCGAAAAGGGATTTGACAATTGGATTTTGTGTACTCTTTGCTGGAATGGGGGTTTTGCGTCATAGAGCTGGTGCTATGTCAACTGGCATAATCATACTGTTTGCTGCAGTTGGGGTCTGCTGAGTTGGGGCATCAGAAATGACCAGTGTAGTAGGGCTAGAGTCTGCTAGAGTTGGGGTGCTTTGTGGGTTAGGTGATATTGCAACTACACCTAATGGGCTATTTGATTTATCAGGTGCCACTACCTTTTCCAAATACTTTGCTTGTGCTCCTCCATGATCAGCAATTGCCGTCTTCCTTTTGAACGTCTGATACACAAGAACAACATTTGAATGGATAAAATGGTATGATGACAGATGGAATATGTACTAAAAATGGATAGGCAGGGCGTATTCACATACACGATGTGTAAACTAAGCTAATGGCAGTTCAACAATGTAGAAGCAATGCAAAGCATCAGTTGTAAGATATGTGCGACCAATGTAACCTTGGAAAGTTAGAGCAAGCACCTTGATGGGTGAATAGAATAGGGCATCTTCCTCTGACTCCTCCACTAGGGAGCTACATTGACTTAGGTCTCCCTCTAGCTCAGAATCACTATTAGGATCATATTCTGAGCATGAATCTGTAGGTGGAGAGCGTTTGCATTGCATTGCATCCAGACTTGATTTCAGTCCCTTAATGCCAAGTTTGATAGCCATGGCATTGTTCTTCTTTATTCTTTTCATGCGCGCAAGCTCATAATCATTATGATGCTATTCAGAATCCGAGATTCATGAAAACATAAAAAGTAGTCATATTATCTATGGAATGCATTGCAGATTCAACTCGAAGAGTGTCTCCCTATAAACCCCTGCATATGCAAAGTTCACCCCCCCAACTGTGCTGACCAGACCACACACAAAAATACAAACCCCTTATGTCTCTATAACAGGCAGACACACATTTCAAAACTGAAGTAGGAACATTAGAATCATATGAAATTCGTATTTGAACAAATAAACTAAGGAGTTATGAGTGGAATAATGTTTAGCTTCAAGGGTGGAGTGTTGGTAGTGCGACACAAAGCAAGTAGGCAGATTGTATTCCATGTAAAAGATTGAAACCTATGTAAAAGCTGGAAATGACACTTTCTTTCTATACAATGCAGTGCTCGTTGCCCACACATGATGGAAGAGATCACATAGAGAAATACTATTCACTCATGTCTAGGGTTCCAGTATTTAGAAACAGGGTGGTCCACCCTAAAAGAATATTGACAACAAATATGAAAAGGCAAGCATAGATGTAGTGAATCAATCATTTACTTGTGAGCTTACTACGACAAGTATGCAGAATTGTAACTGCAGTAAGAGACCGTCGAAAATCTGAATGAAGAAGTTTGTCTAGCACTTATTTTTTGCAACTAATATCGACGTGAATAATTGGATATTATATCGAATGAGTAAGAAAGACAAGTAAAATTGTCAACAAACCTGGCTTGTAGTAGTAATCTGGGTCAATGTCACTATGACCAACAATCCAAAATGACTAGTGTCTGTTCCGAGGGCCGGAATTTTGAAAACCCTGTGAACTTTAGAGGTACTAAAGATTACCAAAATACATATGAACCATTAAGTGTAGTTAGCACTGAGCACACAACAAACCCTAATGACAGTCCTGCCTAATGGGTAATGAATCAATAAGAAAATGGGTGATGAGGAGTGGCTGCTGAGTGTTGAGGACGTATCTCAAGTTAAATCAGGTTGGCTAGGTGGGTGCTACATGCCTGAGCCCTGAACGGACTGGGAAGGTAGGCATGGCGGCGCGCCCGGGCAGTGGTGACGCTGTTGGGCGAGCGGCTCCTGACCTCCTGTTAGTCCGGCGTCTCCTAGAGTCATGCCGTCCAGGGACGACAAGTCGCCGGTGAGGCAGGCGGCTGGGGGGCGAATAGAGATCGGAAGCATGCAGCAGAACAGAGGGGAATCGAGGCCTGGGACGACCCAAAATCCCAGGGTGGGCCGGCCCACCGTGGGCACCCTGTAGAGATACACACCCGAGTGGCGAACATGCATTTCGAAACTAATTTATGAACATTTAGCTGACCAATTAAACGACTCTGTTTTAATAATATCAGATTCGTATTTGAACAACTAAGCTTGTTTAGCTTTGTGGGTGGAGCAGTGTTATTATGACACGAAGCACTTATTCTGATCGTATAGTGATCATAAAAGGGGGAAACTCTAAGCATATTTATTTTAGAAAAAGAGGGTTTCCCCTCCGGTTTCTATTAAAGAAACCACCACGGAACCAACATGATCAATTAAACCCTAAACATGATCAATTAAACAGTATTATGACTGTGCCATGGCAGATTTGAAGCTGCAAACTGGAGAAATGATATTTAGCATCCATTGTTTGCTTCGAACTAAGAACTAAATTCTAAGAGCTGAAAAGAAAGTAGAGTAACCAAGTTAAGATCTATTTTCTGGTTGAGATCAAAAGTTGAGGAGATATGAAGTACCACATCTCTTGAGGCGTCGTGTAGGCATCGAGGGTGCGATGGCTGTCGTTGGCGTTGAACCAGATCTGCGATGATAGACGGGTGTATTGGGGGATAAGTCCCGTTGCGGTGGAAGAGAAGGTCGTGTGAGCGGCCCCGACAAAGAGGACGGCACTGCCGATGAAGCGAGAGGACGCGATGCAAGGCTATTGGTCCGTCGCCATGGATGAGAAACGTCCATCTCTAGCAATGGACGATGCGGTCTTGGTAGGCGCTCCGGCATGGTGGAGGATGGTGGCGATGGATGTGGTGGAGGACTGCGACGATGGATGGGGTGGCGGACGGAGGCTGGTGTGGGGATGGTGTTCTAGCGCGGACGGTGTATGAATGGGAAAATGGAGGGAGAGGTATGGGGAACCATGTTTTTGGGACGCGCCTGTCTGAAATATGGGAAAGTTACGAACTTAGCCCCCGTTTAAAATTTGGACGTCTCGTTGGTTGGAGATAGGACCGTAATCTCGCATCTCAGCAATATTTTCCCATAGCGATTTCGGGCATGGAGAGGGTGGTTGGCGCCCATGGTTGGCGCCCACGGTGTATGAACGGGGCTGACAGGTAGGGCGGTTGTGTCACGTCTGAGTGAAGTTACAAACCTGCCCCTATTGAAAATATTTGCCTACATCGATTTCGACCGAGTTGAGTTTGTTTGGCCGCCCATCGTGTATGAATGAGGAATGGAGGGAGAAACAGAGGTCTTTCAGACGATTTTGAATCAAATGTGTTTTGCCGCCCATGTTTGACGCCCACCGTGTCGAAATGGGCTCAGAGCGGTCGTGTCACGTCTAATTGAAGTTACTAACCTACCCCTATTTAGAGCAGTGGAAATCGGGCCGATGGATTGTCTGTGTAATGGGTAGACAATAATTTCCATCTCCCAAACACTTGGCTTTGGGCAGCCGACGTGGGAGTGGACATTTTGCCACTTCTTTCGAATTTTGGGACAATAAGCATCCACGTTTACCCTGGCAACTAAATTCGAATCCATTTTGTATTCCTATATGAATCTTTATAAATCATTCTATGTGTCTTTATATATATTAAAAAGTATTCCACTGTCATATATGAATATGGTTTACAAATGCCGATACTCAAATTCAGAAGCTAGAATCCAGTTTAAGGTGAATTCGAATATTTGGAACACTTCATGTCCAACTCAAATGTCACACGCGGCATAATGTGTACTCCCATTTAGATATGTACACAAGCGATGTATCAAGATTCAAATACCGAGTCAATCAACCAAGAATGTACAGAACTAACAGACATATAAACACTTATAGAGTATATGGATCAATAATATCAACTAACAGACATAAGCCAGGCCGCTATACTTTTTTTGCTACAACAACATCCTTTTTTAGCCAACATCTTGGCCCTTTCCAATGCGTGCCACTTATGGTCCATCTATACAACTATTATTGCTGAATGCACATTCAGCCCGATTGGCATATTTGTAGGTCTGGCACAACAATCCAAATGAAATGTCTCCGAGTCTGATCAATTAATACAGACTTGTGCTCAAATAAAATTACAAACCATAAAACAAAAAACAAAAAACAATTATTACATGATCTCTAAAACAAATGGTTTTATTGATTACATGAACAAACAACACAAAGGTTATTCAATGATGGAAAGAACATTTCACCTATGATTTACCAAGTGGGAATTTAATTTCCTTTTTTCCTTCAGGACCTTAACAATGTGGTCAGTCTTAGCTTGCTTCATTTTGAAATCCACCAAATATTTAATGGTTGTCTTGAGTACTGCTTGTGATTGTGCTGTTTACTTCCTCAACATATCAACTTCATCTCTAAGTGCAGAAGCAGAATCTCTTTCTACCACTAGTTTAGCCTCTAGAGCATCAACAGTTGTCAATTCATAATGCACGATTGGGCCGGTGCTGTTGGGGAACGTAGTAATTTCAAAAAAATTCCTACGCACATGCAAGATCATGGTGATGCATAGCAACGAGAGGGGAGAGTGTGTCCATGTACCCTCGTAGACCAAAAGCAGAAGCGTTATCACAACACGGTTGATGTAGTTATACGTCTTCACGATTCGACCGATCAAGTACCGAACGCACGGCACCTCCGAGTTCTTGCACACGTTCAACACAATGACATCCCTCAAACTCCGATCCAGCCGAGCTTTGAGGGAGAGTTCTGTCAGCAGGACGGTGTGGTGACGGTGATGATGTTCTACTGACGCAGGGCTTTGCCTAAGCACCGCTATGATATTATCGAGGAGGACTATGGTGGAGGGGGCACCGCACACGGCTAAGAGATCAATGA
Organism: Triticum dicoccoides; assembly: GCF_002162155.2. Taxonomy (NCBI): domain Eukaryota; kingdom Viridiplantae; phylum Streptophyta; class Magnoliopsida; order Poales; family Poaceae; genus Triticum; species Triticum dicoccoides. The sequence goes on along the minus strand of NC_041383.1, from coordinate 135,226,755 downwards.
TCAATTCTTGTGTCTATGGGGTGCCCCCTTCCCCCGTATATAAAGGAGTGGAGGAGGGGGGCGGCCAAGGGGAGGAGACGCGCCCAAGGGGGGAGTCCTACTCCCACCGGGAGTAGGACTCGTCTTTTCCTATTTGGAGAGGGAGAGGGAAGGAAGAGGAAGGACGGAGGAAAGAAAGGGGGGCCGCCCCCCTCCCAATTCGGATTGGGCTTGGGGGGGGGGGGGCGCCGCCTCCCTTGATCCTTTCCCCTCCTTTTCACTAAAGCCCATTAAGGCCCATATACCTCCCGAGGGGTTCCGATAACCTCCCGGAGCTCCAGTATTGTCCCAATCTCACCCGGAACCATTCTGGTGTCCAAATATAGTTGTCCAATATATCGATCTTTATGTCTCGACCATTTCGAGACTCCTCGTCATGACCGTGATCACATCCGGGACTCCGAACAACCTACGGTACATCAAAACACATAAACTCATAATATAACCGTCATCTAACTTTAAGCGTGCGGACCCTACGGGTTCGAGAACTATGTAGACATGACCGAGACTCGTCTCCGGTCAATAACCAATAGCGGAACCTGGATGCTCATATTGGCTCCTACATGTTCTACGAAGATCTTTATCGGTCAAACCGCATAACAACATACGTTGTTCCCTTTGTCATCGATATGTTACTTGCCTGAGATTCGTTCGTCGGTATCTCAATACCGAGTTTAATCTCGTTACCGGCAAGTCTCTTTACTCGTTACGTAATGCATTATCCCGTAACAAACTCATTAGCTACATTGCTTGCAAGGCCTATAGTGATGTGCATTACCGAGAGGGCCCAGAGATACCGCTCCGACAATCGGAGTGACAAATCCTAATCTCGAAATACGTCAACTCAACAAGTACCTTCAGAGACACCTCTAGAGCACCTTTATAATCACCCAGTTATGTTGTGACGTTTCGTAGCACAAAAAGTGTTCCTCCGGTAAGCGGGAGTTACATAATCTCATAGTCATAGGAACATGTATAAGTCATGAAGAAAGCAATTGCAACATATTAAATGATCAAGTGCTAAGATAACGGAATGGGTCAAGTCAATCACATCATTCTCCTAATGATGTGATCCCGTTAATCAAATGACAACTCATGTCTATGGTTAGGAAACTTAACCATCTTTGATTAACGAGCTAGTCAAGTAGAGGCATACTAGTGACACTATGTTTGTCTATGTATTCACACATGTATTATGTTTCCGGTTAATACAATTCTAGCATGAATAATAAACATTTATTATGAAATAAGGAAATAAATAATATCTTTATTATTGCCTCTAGGGCATATTTCCTTCAATCTCCCACTTGCACCAGAGTCAAAAAATCTAGTTCACATCGCCATGTGATTTAACACCAATATTCATATTTGTATATGATTAACACCCGTAGTTCACATCATCATGTGACCAACACACAAAGGGTTTACTAGAGTCAATAATCTAGTTCACATCGCTATGTGATTAACACCCAAAGAGTACTAAGGTGTGATCATGTTTTTCTCGTGAGAGAAGTTTAGTTAATGGGTCTGTCACATTCAGAGTCATATGTATTTTGCAAAATATTCTATGTCTACAATGCTCTGAACGGAGCTACTCTAGCTAATTGCTCCCACTTTCAATATGTATCCTGATGGAGACTTAGAGTAATCTGGATCAGTATCAAAATTTGCATCGACGTAACCCTTTACGACGAACCTCTTGTCACCTCCATAATCGAGAAACATATCCTTATTCCACTAAGGATAATTTTGACCAATGTCCAGTGATCTACTCCTAGATCACTATTGTACTCCCTTGCCAAACCAGGGCAGAGTATACAATAGGTCTGTCCATAGCATGGCATACTTTTATAGAACCTGTGACTGAGGCATAGGGAATGACTTTCATTCTCTTTGTATTTTCTGCCGTGGTCGGGATTTGAGTCTTACTGAATTTCATACCTTAGCAACATAGGCAAGAACTCTTTCTTTGACTGTTCCATTTTGAACTATTTCAAAATCTTGTCAAGGTATGTACTCAATGAAAATCTTATCAAGCGTCTTGATCTATCTCAATAGATCTTGATGCTCAATATGTAAGTAGCTTTACTGAGGTCTTTATGTTAAAGAACTCCTTTCAAACACTTCTTTATGCTTTCCAGAAAATTTCTACATCATTTCTAATCAACAATATGTCACTCACATATAATTATCAGAAAGACTGTAGTGCTCCCACTCACTTTATTGTAAATACAGGCTTCACTGCAAGTCCATGTAAAACTATATGCTTTGATCAACTTATCAAAGCGTATATTCCAACTCCGAGATGCTTGCACCAGTCCAAAGATGGATCGCTGGAGCTTGCACATTTTGTTAGCACCTTTATGATTGACAAAAACCTTCTGGTTGCATCATATACAACTCTTCTTTAAGAAAACCATTAAGGAATGTAGTTTTGACATCCATTTGCCAGATTTCATAAAATGTGGCAATTGCTAACATGATTCGGACAGACTTAAGCATCGCTACAGTTGAGAAAATCTCATTGTAGTCAACACCTTGAACTTGTCGAAAACCTTTTTGCGACAAGTCGAGCTTTGTAGATAGTAACACTACTATCAACATCTGTCTTCCTCTAGAAGATCCATTTATTTTCTATGGCTTGCCGATCATCGGGCAAGTCCACCAAAGTCCACACTTTGTTCTCATACATGGATCCTATCTCAGATTTCATGGCCTCCAGCCATTTCGCGGAATCTGGGCTCATCATCGCTTCCTCATAGTTCGTAGGTTTATCATGGTCTAGTAACATGACTTCCAGAACAGGATTACCGTACCACTCTGGTGCGGACAGTACTTTGGAATACCTATGAGGTTCTGTAGTAACTTAATCTGAAGTTTCATGATCATCATCATTAGCTTCCTCACTAATTTGTGTAGGAATCACTGGAACTGATTTTTGTGATGAGCTACTTTCCAATTTGGGAGAAGGTACAATTACCTTATCAAGCTCTACTTTCCTCCCACTCACTTCTTTCGAGAGAAACACCTTCTCTAGAAAGGATCCATCTTAGCAACGAATATCTTGCCTTCAGATCTGTGATAGAAGGTGTACCCAACAGTTTCCTTTGGGTATTCTATGAAGACGCACTTCTCCGATTTGGGTTCGAGCTTGTCAGGTTGAAACTTTTTCACATAAGCATCGCAGCCCCAAACTTTAAGAAATGAAAACTTTGGTTTCTTGGCAAACCAGAGTTCATAAGGCGTCGTCTAAACGAATTTTGATGGTGCCCTATTAAAGTGAATGCAGCTGTCTCTAATGCATAACCCCAAAACGATAGTGGTAAATTGGTAAGGTACATCATAGATCTCACCATATCCAATAAAGTGCGGTTACGATGTTCGGACACACCATTACGCTGTGGTGTTCCACGTGGCGTGAGCTGTGAAACTATTCCACATTGTTTTTAAATGAAGGCCAAACTCATAACTCAAATATTCTCCTCTACGATAAGATTGTAGAAACTTTATTTTCTTGTTATGATGATTCTCCACTTCACTCTGAAATTCTTTGAACTTTTCAAATGTTTCAGACTTGTGCTTCATTAAGTAGATATACTCATATCTGCTCAAATCATCTGTGAAGGTCAGAAAATAACGATACCCGCCACGAGCATCCACACTCATTAGACCGCATACATCGGTATGTATTATTTCCAACAAGTCAGTAGCTCGTTCCATTGTTCCGAAGAACGGAGTTTTTGTCATCTTGCCCAAAAGGCACGGTTCGCAAGCATCAAATGATTCATAACCAAGTTGTCGGATTTAGGGTTCCGGTAGACCCTTGAGGTTCGAACACTGGGGTGAGCGCGGAGGTTTCGCCTTCTACCTACCTGTTCCTCGCCAAATCGCTAGGATCTAAACTACGAGAAGAACAACACAAGAGACACAGGGTTTATACTGTTTCAGGCCACCATTGTGGTGTAATACCCTACTCCAGTGTGTGGTGTGGTGGATTGCCTCTGGGGCTGATGATGAACAATACAAGGAAGAACAGCCTCGCGAGGGTCTGTTCTTGTGGTGGTCTTGCCCCTTTGGAAGGGTTGATTCTAGAGGCCTATCTTATCTTCAGCTTCCTATCCAGATCTCTCTCTTTGGCCGGCCGGATCGATCTCTATCCTTTCCCTGTGGGTGGATAGTCCTATTTATAGGCGAAGGCCCTGGGCCTCTTCCCAAATGTTGAGCGGGAAGGGCGCCAACAATTGGCCAATTTGAAGGGGAACATCTAGTACACTTATCCTGACTAAAGTTGGTCCTCGCCTGTCAAAGGCTCTGGTGGTGACGCCAACTTGGGCTCCACGGTGACCTCCATCCTGCCGTTGGACTGGTCTTGGTCTTGTTGCACCGAAATGGATGCCTTTGCTTGATGCTCTCGCCTGCGCTTGCTCCCCTTGCACCAAAGAGGAAAGAAGGACACTGCGCGGCTGGCGCCCATCCGGCGCCCTTGGTCGTCATGGCTTGCATCATGGTCACCTCGCGAGGTACCCCGCCTTGAACTCTCCGCCTCCTCGTGAGCCAGCCTGATGAGGCCATGCCTAAGGAAGCTCCTTGTCGTCTGGCCCACGAGGCTTGGCCCCTCGCGAGGGTCTTGAGCTTGTGCTGATGAAGATGGGCCGTGCTGGGCCCCCTTTGAGCCACGCCGCAGGCCACAGGAAGGCAAGTCTAGGGACCCCCATTCCCAGAACACCGACAGTAGCCCCCGGGCCCAAGGCGCGCCCGGACTTGGCCGAGCAGAGAGGCGAAAGGGCAAGTGCGAAGCATCGCGGGCCCTAACAGCCTGTGGCCTTGGGCGCCGCGTGGCGGTTGACTGGACGTGGGCGGCTCCGCTCCCCCACGACGCCTCGGCAACTGCACGAACTGACAAGTCCCTGCATGCAAAAATGGGTCATGATTACCTGCGATCGTGGAAGCCGACGGTTGGCCTCCTCCGGCTATAAGTATGGAACGGCGCGAGCCATTCTAGTTCATCTTCCTCTACTATTCCTCCTCTTCTTCATCTTCGACATCGCTCTGTCGCGCTGATGGCGCCCATCCGCCGGTTCTCCATAGGAGAGAAGGGAAAGGCCCCTCGAGAGGGTCCTGACCCGCTTCCGCCGAAGAAGCGGTTGGTCCTCTGCCGCCGAGATGAGGGCACGCGGTAGGAGGTGTCGAGGCCTTGGTGCGAGCGACCACCGCCAGGGTTCCTGCTGCCTCTGTACGCCCACCATGGGGGCCCTGCAGGAGCTGGTGTCGAGCGCCATGGACGCCGCCGCCGTCGGCGCCGGCGAGTCACGGCGGTGCGCGTTCTCCCTCCTGGAGTCCATGCCGAGGGCTCCTCTCGAGAGTTTGTGCTCCACGCCGCCATGCCTCCTCGATCTTGGATTTGTCTTCCTCCTTCCTTCGCCTTCGAGATCCCGCTGAGGGGGCCTTCCAGGCTTTGGCTGCAGCATGCCGATTGCCAGAATCCAGCGACCAATGCGGATGTCGAGGTCGTTGCCCCAGGTAAGGTCTTCATGACCCAGGGTTGGGGCGAGATCGCCCAGGTTTGCAGGGCGAGGGGCGCCCTCGTGATCCACCTGGAGTTCGATGGCGCTTCCGTGATGCTCTTCAAGGTCTTTGACGAAGAAGGGCGCCGGCTGGAGTGCTGTCCCGGAGGCAGCGGCATGAGTTTTGGAGCGGCGAGGACCAGGCCTGCCGCCGCGTGCTCTTCCAGCAGCTCCTCAAGCGGCGGGGGTGCCGGAGGATCCAGCGACTCCACCGAGCCCTTCGCGACTCCGGAGACGAGCGACGATAGCTACGAGCCCCTGAGCCTGCATCGCTCTCGGAGCAGGACGGGCTCATTAGGCCGCCGTCGTCCCTGATCTGGATGAGGCTGGCGCCGAGCCTCGCGTGGCCCACTGTTGATGATGGCGTCTGCCACGGCGGTTCCTGTAGTTAGGACTCCTTAGGATATGCGTCTTTTGTCCCTGCGAGGAGCCAAGAACACACCCCGTGGGGGGGCTTGTAAGGTGTCTGTAGCTCCTTTTGTCAATATGATCCTCATTATGAAGCAGTGTGAAGTGGTTATTCCGTCTTAGCTTAGTTTCTTCCTGTCAGACCTCATGAGGGCTTGGTGATCTGCGCCGACAGGTCCCAGTCCCAAGGCGGCTTCAGCCGTCGCTGGTATGCCAGGTCGCGATGCCGTGGTCAAGGCCAGGAGGTGAGCGGCCCGAGACCCGGTAAGAGCCCCTGAGTCGCGATGCTCAGGAGGTCCCCCTTGGCGCTCAAGCAGCCAACATTCGGTGAGAAAGGAGAGCGACATTGCTAAGACGGAATGGTATTAGGTGCGGGGACGGTGCTGCGATAGCTAGTGTTCCCGGAGAGCGACTTATCTCGAGGGTCAGGAACGCTTCCTGGTGCGGCGCTAAGTCCGTGCCTTGGCCATCGGAGGGTTGTTTGGCGAGGTCACCACGCGCTTCTCCCCTCTCGCCCTCGCTCCCCTTTCTACTCTACGTCCTCGGGTCCCGGCCCTCGAGCGAGTCTCAGCCATCGCTGGTATGCCAGGTCGCGATGCCATGGACATGGCCAGAGGGTGAGGGCTGGAGAACCAGTAGGAGCCCCGAGTCGCGATGCTCAGGCACCGCCCCTTTAACGTGCAAGCGGTTTGCATGGATGAGGGCGAAGAATACACTATGAGGGCCTCGCATGACGATGTTCCTGGGGGAACCCTGCAGGCTCATCACAGAAGAAACGAGAGTTCGTCGCGACAAACGATGGTTAGCCGTTAGTTGCCTTGGAGAGGCGGCGAGGCACGAAAGGCCTGGCGAGGTGTGCTGGTTCACCCGTGATCCAGCTCGGGACTCACGGGCCCCACCCTAAGGCGGGTTGCGCCCGGCGCTAAGCCTTATCTAGGAGTGTGTTCCTGTAATTTTGGCTAGATGCGATGCTCTATGTCCTCGGGTCCCGGCTCTCGGGCTGGTCTCAGCCGTCGCTGGTATGCCGGGGCGCGATGCCGTGGGCAGACCAGAGGGTGAGGGCCGGAGAGCCGGTAGGAGCCCTGAGTCGCGATGCTCAGGCACCCCCCCTTTAACGCGCAAGCTTGCGATATCCAGGAAGAAAAAAGGTACCATGAATAGGCACCAAACAACAAGCATGACAGGTCGAAAACACGGCCCTAAGATAAATGCAAGAGGGGTACATGCCACTGGGTCTGACCCGAGCGGCTTGGGGATAATGCAGCCCGAGGGGCGCCCCCAGCAGAGTGAGCTAAGAACATGAAATAAAAGAGATACATGCCACAGGGACGGACCCACGCGGCCTGGGAATAATGCAACCCTGGGGGCGCTCCCAGCTGGAAATGAAACTAGAAAGATGTCACCTAATGACGCTGAAGACAAAGGGGTGTTGATGCAGCAGACTCGGTGGGCTGCGGGAGCAAATCCTCAGGAGCCCCCAGGCCCTGGGGCCTCGGGAGGCTCCGGAGGCGCTGGTGGCTCCTCGCGGACTGTCCCCATCTCCGCCAGGGCTACGGAACGCCTGACCTCTTGAGCCTCCAGGATGGCCCTCATGATGCGCCGGTACGCAGCAGCCGCGTTAGACAAGCCGTACGGCATGCGAACATAGCTGTGGGGCGGGCCCTCACAGCGTCCCACTCACGAAGGCCAGAGGCGCTCCTGAGACGCGGCTTGGTTGAGCCCTGGTATGTCGATGCAGACACGCAGCCCACCATCCTCGCCTGGATGGGGGGCCACAGCGGGTAAGCGGCGGCTGCCTCTCATGACCCTTGACTCCTGTAGCTCCTGAATGGCCTTGCTGACGAACTCCTGAGGGTTTGGCCCTCCTTGCCTTGCTCCTTCTTGATGGAAACGCACTTCGAAGCATGCCTCCACGTTGTGCCCAAGCGCCTCCCTCGTGACCTTGCCGAGGTCGACGGCCCTCCATGGGAGAGCCCTCGAGCCCTGGCTGAGGAGGGCGCCGGGCGCGCTTCCCTATGCGATGGAAGGAGGTTCCCCCTGAGCAGGCGCGGGCCCAGAGGGACCTGCCTCCCGAGGGGCCGGGCCGGTCGATGTCTTCTTATTGGGGGCGGCCTCGGGAAGCCTCCTGCTTCCATGATCCGGGTCTTCCAGTGATGCGGCCTGAAAGACTCTCTCCAGGGAGCAGACTACGTCTCTCTCTTCGCAGGGCACCGTGATGACTCCGCCACTTCCTGGCATCTTGAGGACGTTGTAGCCGTGGTGGGTTACGGCCATGAACTTGGCCAGCACTAGGTACCCGAGGATGGCGTTATACGGCAGGCGAATGTGGGCGACGTCGAAGTCGATGAACTCGGTGCGGTAGTTGTCGCACGCCCTGAAGGTGACACGGAGGCGGACCTGCCCAATCGGGACCGTGGAGCCGTCGGTGACTCCAGAGAAAGGCTTGGTGGGCTAAAGCTGACTGTAGGGTACTTAGAGATTGTTGAATGTTTCCACATACAGGACGTTGAGCCCTACCCTGCCATCGATGAGGGTCTTGGTGACTAGCACGTTGCTGATGATTGGGGAACAAAGCATCTGGAGGACTCCGGCTGTGGCCGCGCAGTTGAGCTGATCCGCTGAGCTGAACGTGATGGCGCATGCCGACCACATGAGAGGGCGCGTGGCCTCGAGCTTGGGGAGGACTGCATTCACTTCGCGGGCGAACTGCTTGAAGATGCACTGGGAGGCTGGGGCTTGAGCTCCACCTAGGATGCAGGCGATCGCGCGTGGTTCCTGGAAGCCCCCAGCCCCTTCGTCCTGATGACGGTCCTCATTTCTCCTTGGTTGCGGCGGTAGCAGAGGGAGGCCTGCGTTACCTTGCGGGTGATCCTCGCGAGGCTGATCCCTCCAGCCTTCCTCGCGAGGCGGGTCCTGCCAGCGATCCTCGCGAGGTTGGTCGCGCCACCCTTGACATGGGCCGCGTTCTTCCCAGCATCCTGCGTTCCTTCCTCCTCCTCGTCCGTAGCCCTTGTCGTTGCGGTCGGGACGCCGGCCAGTCCGTCCTTCGCGCACGGCCCTGAGCTGTTGGCATTCATTGGTGTTGTGGGTGTGGAGGTCGTGGTACACGCAGTACCGACTGCCCTTGGAGGATTCGGGCTGATCTCTGCCCCGCTTGGTGTCTGGTTCTGCCGCGAGCACGGCAGCCCCCTTGCGCTTCACGTCCTTGGCCTTGGGCTTCTTCTCTTCAGGGTCTGCGACAGGCAATTCTAGGAGGGAGAGATTCCCTTCCTCAGCCCTGGCGCACTTGGTCGCTAGGTTGAACAGCTCCAAGGAAGTGCACAGATCTTCATGCATTGCAAGCTCCTCCTTCATTTTGACGTCACACACGCCGTCAGAGAAGGCTGAGATGATGGCCTCCTCGGTCACCTTGGGAATCTTGAGGCGCGCGTTGTTGAAGCGGTGGATGTACTTCTGCAGGGTTTCCCTCGGTTGTTGCTTGATGCGGCGCATGTCGCTCATGGCGGGTGGCCGGTCGCGAGTGCCCTGGAAGTTGGCGATGAAGCGGGTGCGCATCTCATCCCAGGAGGAGATTGTGCCTAGGACCAGGTTCAGAAGCCAGGCGCAGGCACCGTCCTTGAGAGCCATGGGAAACCAGTTCGCCATGACCGTCTCGTCTCCGTTGGCAGCCTCGATGCCCAGCTCGTAGAGCTGAAGGAACTCTGCAGGGTCTGCCGTGCCGTCGTAGCGAGGAGGTAGGTCTGGCTTGAACTTGCCGGGCCACGCGACGGTGCGTAGCTCGGTGGTGAAGGCGCGGCAGCCCGCTGTGGCCACAGGAGGCCTTGGAGGACGAAGGGCTCGGTCCTGCGGGTTCCTATGCACCGCAGCTGGGTGCAGCGTGGGGTCTTGACGTGCTGGAGCAGGAGCGTGGTCGGGATGAGCCGGATCAGAGAGCGCTCGGGCAGCTTCTCGAGGGCGTGGGACCTCTTGGCAGCTCTGCTCCTGCCGCGCTGGTTCCTGACGGGGCGGGTTCCGCCCAGGGGCCGCGCACCTTGGAGCCAGGGCGCCTTCTTGAGGGGGAGGCGGCTGAGGCGCCCCAGGAGCTTCATTGCCCGCGCATGGAGGGGCGTGGTGCAGCGAGAAAGATGGTGCGGGGGAGCCCCCAGCGGCGCGGACGAGTTCGGCGACTCGGTCGAGCCACTCTTCGTAGACGTCGTCGACTAGGCGATAGCGCAGGAGCTCGTTTGCCGCGATGAGCGAAGCTCGGGCCTCCATGGCCGCGTGGGGCGCGCGGGATGAAGAACCAGCGGGGGTGAGCGAAGGCGTAGTGGTGCGGCCGTCTCGCCTCATGGACGGGTGCTGGGACGATGCTTGCTGCTCGTTCCCCGCCGGGCCGGTGGCGGCGTTGACGGTAGGCGACAGGGAACGACGAGGGCGCCCGCCGACGGGAGCCGTCTGGGCAACGCGGGAAGCGAGGGCGGCTCGGCGCTCAGCGCGAACCCGGCATGCGTCACACATGGTCGCGACGGTCGGAGAAGAACAGGGCGACGGAAGATGAATTCCGGAGCACCCCTACCTGGCGCACCAAATGTCGGATTTAGGGTTCCGGCAGACCCTTGAGGTTCGAACACTGGGGTGCGCGCGGAGGTTTCGCCTTCTACCTACCCGTTCCTCGCCGAATCGCTAGGATCTAAACTACGAGAAGAACAACACAAGAGACACAGGGTTTATACTGGTTCAGGCCACCATTGTGGTGTAATACCCTACTCCAGTGTGTGGTGTGGTGGATTGCCTCTTGGGCTGATGATGAACAATACAAGGAAGAACAGCCTCGCGAGGGTCTGTTCTTGTGGTGGTGTTGCCCCTTTGGAAGGGTTGATTCTAGAGGCCTATCTTATCTTCAGCTTCCTATCCAGATCTCTCTCTTTGGCCGGCCGGATCGATCTCTATCCTTTCCCTGTGGGTGGCTAGTCCTATTTATAGGCGAAGGCCCTAGGCCTCTTCCCAAATATTGAGCGGGAAGGGCGCCAACAATTGGCCAATTTGAAGGGGAACATCTAGTACACTTATCCTGACTAAAGTTGGTCCTCGCCTGTCAAAGGCTCTGGTGGTGACGCCAACTTGGGCTCCACGGTGACCTCCATCCTGCCGTTGGACTGGTCTTGGTCTTGTTGCACCGAAATGGATGCCTTTGCCTGATGCTCTCGCCTGCACTTGCTCCCCTTGCACCAAAGAGGAAAGAAGGACACTGCGCGGCTGGCGCCCGTCCGGCGCCCTTGGTCGTCATGGCTTGCGTCATGGGCACCTCGCGAGGTACCCTGCCTTGAACTCTCCACCTCCTCGTGAGCCAGCCTGACGAGGCCGTGCCTGAGGAAGCTCCTTGTCGTCCGCCCAGCGAGGCTTGGCCCCTCGCGAGGATCTTGAGCTTGTGCTGATGAAGATGGCCCGTGCTGGTCCCCCTTTGAGCCACGCCGCAGGCCGCAGGCAGGCAAGTGTGGGGACCCCCGTTCCCAGAACGCCGACACAAGTGATTCCAAAAATCTATGTTTATGGAGTTTCTTCATGCGCTTTACTCCAATATGACCCAAACGGCAGTGCCACAAATAAGTTGCACTATCATTATTAACTTTTCATCTTTTGGCATCAATATTATGAATATGTGTATCACTACGATCGAGATCCAACAAACTATTTTCATTGGGTGTATGACCATTGAAGGTTTTATTCATGTAAACAGAACAACAATTATTCTCTGACTTTAAATGAATAATCCTATTGCAATAAACATGATCAAATCATATTCATGCTCAACGCAAACGCCAAATAACATTTATTTAGGTTTAATACTAATCCTGAAAGTATAGGGAGTGTGCGATGATGATCATATCAATCTTGGAACCACTTCCAACACACATCGTCACTTCATCCTCAACTAGTCCCTGTTTATTTTGTAACTCCTGTTTCGAGTTACTAATCATAGCAACTGAACAAGTATTAAATACTCAGGGGCTACTATAAACACTAGTAAGGCACACATCAATAACCTATATATCAAGTATACCCTTGTTCACTTTGCCATCCTTCTTACCCACCAAATATTCAGGGTATTTCCGTTTCCAGTGACCATTTCCTTTGCAGTGTAAGCACTCAGTTTCAGGCTTTGGTCCAGCTTTGGGCTTCTTCGCGGGAGTTACAACTTGCTTGTTATTCTACTTGAAGTTCCCTTTCTTTCCCTTTGCCCTTTTCTTGAAACTAGTGGTCTTGTCAATCATCAACACTTGATGCTCTTTCTTGATTTCTACCTTCGTTGATTTCAACATCGCGAAGAGCTCGGGAATCGTTTTCGTCATCCTTTGCATACTATAGTTCATCACGAAGTTCTACTAACTTGGTGATGGTGACTAGAGAACTCTGTCAATCACTTTCTTATCTGGAAGATTAACTCCCACTTGATTCAAGCGATTGTAGTACCCTGACAATCTGAGCACATGCTCACTAGTTGAGCAATTCTCCTCCATCTTTTAGCTATAGAACTTCTTGGAGACTTCATATCTCTCAACTCGGGTATTTGCTTGAAATATTAACTTCAACTCCTGGAACATCTCATATGGACCATGACGTTCAAAACGTCTTTGAAGTCCCGATTCTAAGCCGTTAAGCATGGTGCACTAAACTATCAAGTAGTCATCATATTGAGCTAGCCAAACGTTCATAACCTCTGCATCCGCTCCTACAATAGGTCCGTCACCCAGCGGTGCATCAAGGACATAATTCTTCTATGCAGCAATGAAGACAATCCTCAGATCACGGATCCAATCTGCATCATTGCTACTAATATCTTTCAAGACAGTTTTCTCTAGGAACATATCAAAATAAACATATGAAAGCAACAACGCGAGCTATTGGTCTACAACATAATTTGCAAAATACTACCAGGACTAAGTTCATGATAAATTTAAGTTCAATTAATCATATTACTTAAGAACTCCCACTTAGATAGACATCTCTCTAATCATCTAAGTGATCACGTGATCCAAATCAACTAAACCATAACCGATCATCAGGTGAAATGGAGTAGTTTTCAATGGTGAACATCACTATGTTGATCATATCTACAATATGATTCACGCTCGACCTTTCGGTCTCAGTTTTCTGAGGCCATATCTGCATATGCTAGGATCGTCAAGTTTAACCTGAGTATTCTGCGGGTGCAAAACTGGCTTGCACACGTCGTAGATGGACATAGAGCTTATCACACCCGATCATCACGTGGTATCTGGGCACGGCGAACTTTGGCAACGGTGCATACTGAGGGAGAACACTTTTATCTTGAAATTTAGTGAGAGATCATCTTATAATGCTACCATCAATCAAAGCAAGATAAGATGCATAAAAGATAAACATCACATGCAATCAATATAAGTGATATGATATGGCCATCATCATCTTGTGCTTGTGATCTCCATCTCTGAAGCACCGTCATGATCACCATCGTCACCGGCGCGACACCTTGATCTCCATCGTAGCATCGTTGTCATCTCGCCAACTATTGCTTCTACGACTATTGCTACCACTTAGTGATAAAGTAAAGCAATTATAGGGCGATTGCATTGCATACAATAAAGCGACAACCATATGGCTCCTGCTAGTTGCCGATAACTCGATTAGAAAACATGATCATCTCATACAATAAAATATAGCATCATGTCTTGACCATATCACATCACAACATGCCCTGCAAAAACAAGTTAGACGTCCTCTACTCTGTTGTTGCAAGTTTTACGTGGCTGTTACGAGCTGAGAAAGAACCGTTCTTACCTATGCATCAAAACCACAACGATAGTTCTTCAAGTTAGTGCTATTTTAACCTTCTCAAGGACCGGGCGTAGCCACACTCGGTTCAACTAAAGTTGGAGAAACTGACACCCGCCAGCCACCTATGTGCAAAGCAGGTCAGTAGAGCCAGTCTCGCGTAAGCGTACGCGTAATGTCTGTCTGGGCCGCTTCATCCAACAATACCGCCAAACCAAAGTATGACATGCTGGTAAGCAGTATGACTTGTATCGCCCACAACTCACTTGTGTTCTACTCGTGCATATAACATCTACGCATAGAACCAGGCTCAGATGCCACTGTTGGGGAACGTAGTAATTTCAAAAAAATTCCTCCGCACACGCAAGATCATGGTGATGCATAGCAACGAGAGGGGAGAGTGTGTCCACGTACCCTCGTAGACCGAAAGCGGAAGCGTTAGCAAACCGCGGTTGATGTAGTTGTACGTCTTCACGATCCGACCGATCAAGTACCGAACGCACGACACCTCCGAGTTCTTGCACACGTTCAACTCGATGACGTCCCTCGAACTCTGATCCAGCCAAGCTTTAAGGGAGAGTTCCGTCAGCACGACGGCGTGGTGATGATGATGATGTTCTACCGACGCAGGGCTTCGCCTAAGCACCGCTATGATATTATCGAGGGGGACTATGGTGGAGGGGGGCACCGCACATGGCTAATAGATCAATGATCAATTGTTGTGTCTATGGGGTGCCCCCTTCCCCCGTATATAAAGGAGTGGAGGAGGGTGGAGGCCAATGGGAGGAGGTGCGCCCAAGGGGGGAGTCCTACCCCCACCGGGAGTAGGACTCCTCCTTTTCCTATTTGGAGAGGGAGAGGGAAGGAAGAGGAAGGAGGGAGGGAGGAAAGGGGGGGGGGGCGTCCTCCCTCCCAATTCAGATTGGGCTTGGGGTGGGGGCGCCCCCTCCCTTGCTCCTTTCCCCTTCTTTCCACTAAAGCCCATATACCTCCCAGGGGGTTCCGATAACCTCCCGGAGCTCCGGTATTGTCCCAATCTCACCCGGAACCATTCTGGTGTCCAAATATAGTCATCCAATATATCGATCTTTATGTCTCGACCATTTCAAGACTCCTCGTCATGTCCGTGATCACATCCGGGACTCCAAACAATCTTCGGTACAACAAAACACATAAACTCATAATATAACTGTCATCTAACTTTAAGTGTGCGGACCCTACGGGTTCGAGAACTATGTAGACATGACGGAGACTCGTCTCCGGTCAATAACCAATAGCGGAACCTGGATGCTCATATTGGCTCCTACATGTTCAACAAAGATCTTTATCGGTTAAACCGCATAACAACATACGTTGTTCCCTTTGTCATCGATATGTTACTTGCTCGAGATTCGATCGTCGGTATCTCAATACCTAGTTCAATCTCATTACAGGCAAGTCTCTTTACTCGTAACGTAATGTATCATCCCGTAACTAACTCATTAGCTACATTGCTTGCAAGGCTTATAGTGATGTACATTACCGAGAGGGCCCAAAGATACCTCTCCGACAATCGGAGTGACAAATCCTAATCTCAAAATACGTCAACTCAACAAGTACCTTCGGAGACACTGGTAGAGCACCTTTATAATCACCCAGTTACATTGTGACATTTGGTAGCACACAAAGTGTTCCTCCGGTAAGCGGGAGTTACATACTCTCATAGTCATAGGAACATGTATAAGTCATGAAGAAAGCAATAGCAACATACTAAATGATCAAGTGCTAAGCTAACGGAATGGGTCAAGTCAATCACATCATTCTCCTAATGATGTGATTCCATTAATCAAATGGCAACTCATGTCTATGGTTAGGAAACTTAACCATCTTTGATTAACGAGCTAGTCAAGTAGAGGCATACTAGTGACACTATGTTTGTCTATGTATTCACACATGTATTATGTTTTCGGTTAGTACAATTCTAGCATGAATAATAAACATTTATCATGAAATAAGGAAATAAATAAGAACTTTATTATTGCCTCTAGGGCATATTTCCTTCAGGTGCCACTGCTGTGGGATGATGCAACGTCCATGGGGACCTCACTCTTTGATCTTGGGATAACCTGTTTTGCCATTAAAGTTCTGATTTGATTTAGAAAAGTTAAAGTTAGCAAAACATCTCAACTGGGAGTTATAACAGCAAACCAGTTAAACAAACAAGGAATTAAAGAGTTTCAATTGGATGCTGAAAAGTAGTTATTAACATCATTGTAACCCGCTGTTGCAGCAGCAAAGCAGTTAAACAAACAAGTAGCTATTTAAGTTAAGGAAAACAGGTAATTATTAACAGTAAGTATCAAACACATAGATAGGCGCAATCTATAATAGGATTAACAGGCTGTGGCATTATGTAATCAGTAGCAAACTAAATTCAGCCAAGCAACGTAATTGAACAATTTTGCAATAAGTGGCTAACTAAAATTCCGAGAAGCAGGTAACTGAACTTACACTAGTTCTTTGTACAGGCACACTACAACTTCTTTTTCGCTTACAAGGTTGTTCGAAGGAGTCCATGGCATCAGTTGCTTGGATACGCAGTCCCAATACTTCTTTCTTCCCACACTGCATTGCTAAGTCAAATGGTTAATCTGGTAAGATGGTGCGTCCTTGATATGTTATATGAGGACGTGTAGCCAGACTAGTTGTAGCCACAAACATCACACTAGCTTTTACTGTATATTTCATGCGATTACTTTTGGCATATCGAGATCTAAGCAATCTACAATATGATGAAAAGACTGGCATCCTTCACATTATTGGCGAACTCAGTTCATAGAAACAAGCAATTCAACCATTCTGTGGGTAAATCAAAAGCACCACTGAAATATTTTTCACTACCCAATCATACACGCAAATAGGGGCGACGCCACCATAGGGGCTAGTATGGGCGGCCCCCTCAGGTGGCTGGAAAGTGTGCACCTAGTTTGAGTCGTCCAGGTTGGCCCAGGCTAGTTTTGTTCGTCTCAACGCACGAGCAGGCAATGTAAAAAATGAAGAAAAATGTTTTAATTTGGATGAGCCCATAACATAAGTGCAAGGCAGGCCCTATAGCAGGCTCACGGTCCAAACGAGCGCCTCACATATCGATCGACAGCAGGAAAAATCCCAATTCATTGGATACAACCTCTAGTCTGGTTCGCTCCTAAACTAGCCGCCGTTGGACAGAATGACACAGCACTTCCTTTCGCCCTCGTTGGAGGGCGGTCGCCGGGCTTCAAGCGAACGGAAGGACAAGAAGATGAAGATCCAACCCTGGGTGTAGCCTGCGTGGGAGGCAGCGGCGGCAGCACGGGCATGGCATCGAGCTTGCGCAAATGGACAGTCGCAACTTGCAAGAGTAGCATGTGCAATGAGCAGGTACATCACATCCTAAATTATATCTAATTCAACTCTTCAATTTCTGGCCAATAGTTAAACCTGATGGTGTTGTAAAACTGCCTGTATGTAGGGAATCTATGAGAAAATGAAACCAATTTCTACTTATTTTATAACTCCCCCAGTCAATACTAAACTGAATGAATCTAATGTATCTAAAAGTTTCTGGTGCAAACATACAAGCTCATGTTGTTCTTGAGCCTGAAGTGTTTAATGAACAGACTGCTAATGAAGGATTTGATGCAAACATTTTACATGCTCCTGGTGATGAACACATAGTGTCTAATGAGGGATCTAATGCAAGCATTTTGCAAGCTCATTGAAGGATTTAGTGTCTAATGATGATCTGCTATGTTGAGAGAGACAGAGATTTGCAGGCATTGATGCCAAGCAAATTATAGTGCCTTTTCATAGCTTGAGGAAATGTCGAGGCCATCTACCAGAAAGTCCTTGTATCATGACAACATAGCATAAATACTTTTCTAGTCTGTTGTTTGAAACTATTGGCATACTTGTGTAGGATAGATATATTGATATGCAGTTTGCGCACTGGTTATAGGTGCAATTACACTTCAATATTTTCAGCCAGAGAACGAATAATTCAAGCAGGTACAGACCATGTTTGTAGTCCTTGTACACCATGTTGCATTTTGTTTTTTTTGGTGCTTGCATCATTTAGTGTTTACAATCTGAACTACTTTGGAACATTAGCTGGTTTTCAAAGTGCATGTAGCTTCACATTTCTCAAGTTATGTTGATTTCCGGAGTGCAAGTGCCTTCGTATTTTTTAAGTTAAATGTTCGCCCCTAGTAACTTGAATTCATGGATCCGCCACTGCACACAAATCATACATGAATGCCAGTACGAATTAAATGAAATGCAGGGACTTACGCTAGCTCATTGTACATGCTCACTATAGCTCTGCTTGCGCTTGTGATGTTCCATGTACAAGTCCATGTTACCACTTACTTGGATGTGCAGGCCTTGTGCTCCTTGCATCCCCCACTGCATTTTTGACACGGCGAATGGTTGCTCAAATAAGAGGAATCGACCTTGATGTTGTACCGGAGGATAGATACTTACAAGGTTATACGGGTGTGCAGGATGTGTACCAGATCCCGTAGCGCCGTCATGCTTCGCTAAAAAATGGATTTGCTTGTTTCAGATGATATCTCCAGAAGAAACAAGAGTTAAAGTCAGAGTTGCATAGGCGTCTAAGCTAAGAGAGCGGTGAAAGAATATCCAAACATCGTCGGAACAGTGCACAAGGGAGTGATGTGTGGGTACCTAGTTCGGGCCGGTGTTTAGGCATGCTCGCCTAGCTAGAGTGCGGGTCACTTTAGAGCCGTTGAGGGTGATGCACTGGCGTTGGCTGGCCGCCCACGGATGCAGATCTTGAGTGGTAGCGGAGTGCTATGATGCGGTGGACGAGACCGTTGGTGAAGCCCCAACGGCCTTGGGGGGCGGAGGTGCGACGATGTGCTCGGTGAAGTAGCCCCGGTGACCTGGGAGACGGCGTCGGTGAAGCGCACCTAATGCGGTGGAAGTTGGTGTTTGTGAGGCACGTCGGTTGCGGCGTCCAACGTTGTCGGTGGACCACCTGGTGCGGTGGACGAGGGCGTAGATGAGGTAGCTTCAGTGCGGTGGTGAAGCGCGTCCATCGTCTTCGTTATCGTCATCCGACACAGAGGTGGGGAAAGAGACGAGACGAGGGGCGATTCAAACTTTGCTTGGGTTGGCGGCAAATTAGGGATTTGAGCAATCTGGGCGCAAAAGGGGACGGTGGAGAAGAGAGATTTTGCAGGGATGGAATTGGGGCCGCCAGATAATTAAATCTGAAACATGGAAGCGCGAACTTATTTTGTC
>NC_041383.1:135202777-135207396 GCF_002162155.2 Triticum dicoccoides | reverse complement strand
GGGAGGGAGGGGGTGGGTGGCTGGGTGCTACACGTCCGTCCGACACACGCGACCACCCCGACACGACCCTGGTCTGCCTGGTGCACCTACATTTGAGAATGCAAACGAATCTTCTTTCATTTGCAAATGAATCTGTATGTATTACCATGCCCGTGTTTTCCTTGCAATAATTACTCATTCGAAACGAGATACTCCTTCCGTTTACTTCTGTAAGTCGTTTCATACAACTTAAAATGAACTGTTTTGCACATTGTCTGAAATGTCTTCAAGGTCTTATAAAAGTGAACAGAGGGAGTACTATAAATTAATTAATGAGGAGTTATTTAAAAAAAAATCAAAACAGTATCCACCCTAACGTGGATTAGAGTGTGTGTCATATAATTAGTTATTTGAATTAGAGTGTGTGTCACGTAGCGATCTCCAATTCTAATGTGAATTTCGCATTTCACTGTACCCATGCTACTTTTTAAATACAAATCTATTATATACATAATACAGAAGTCAAAGAAGCCATCACGTTCATCCACATATGATAAAATATTTCAACCGTTTGATTAGGACAATAATGGCTGAGATTTAATAAAATTACGTAACATGCTAACGTGTTCGTAGCGGCAGGTTCCAACATATTGGACTGTCACGCACATAGATCGTCACGCGTATATGCACGTGTACAAGGTACACCATGTTAGGAGCCCAGACACGCAGGGACATAGAAAGAAAGACGAGCAATCCGACTTGCTCACATCCGTAGGCAACAACCAAGGCGTGGTGCAATGGGTTTCACATTGGCATCCCAAACTGCAAATTAATGATAGTCTCTCACGTCACGTGCTTAACTTTGAGTCCTTAGATATATCCACAATTGACAGGTATACTCATCCTCACGTACAAAATATAGACACAAGAGGCTAGAAGTTGATATATGTATATGTACATGCATATGAGGTATATATATAGGGGAAAAGGGAAAATAGAGACACTTGCCGGATTGAATTTCAATGGATTTATTCAAAAGCAACTATTTGTGAAAAGAAAAACAGAAACAAAAGAAAGCAGTAGAGTGAAAAAATTCCTCAAATTTTTTATATTAAAAAACATTATTTCCTCAGAGAAAATAGCGCCAATTGTCAGATAGAATATTAATGTAATTTCTCCAAAAAGAAATATTGGTGAAAAAATGCAAACTGTAGTAAGCTTTACAGTGAAAAAAATTCTCAAAAACTTTAAAGAACACAAGTTCTTCCAAAGTTCATTTTGTGTCGAAAACATATATTTAGAAAATGCTTTTTTTCTTCGGAAAACACTATATGTGAAAAGAAAAATACGAAAGGAAGAAACCGGTCGAGTGAAAAAGATAGAATCCAATAAATGCGTTGAATATTCGGTTTCGACACATTAGAGTCTAATGAGCTCTCTAGAAGATGTACTTTGGTAATGACTATTTCCTATCGAATATCAACTCCTGGTGCGGACAAATAACTGAAGGAAAAGAATATAAAAGTATATTGATTTAACCTATCGATACAATTGCACTGATCATATACGAAAATATTCCCTAGGAAAAATGAAATATCAATTTAGATTTGATATGAAGTCTATATTACTTATTACCTATGCAAGTAGCTGCAATTCCAAACGGAGTATAGTAAAAGTTATCATATAAAAACCAAAATAATTAAGCAATAATGTTCTCATCCGAACTATATACGTGTACAAAACATAAATTTGAAATAATCCAACACCCAAATTAATATCCAAGGTGATGTATTATCTCACAGAAGGTAATCTAATTGCCAAACCAAAGGAGAATAATCTAAAACGAATTTTTGCAAAAGGTTCAGAAGCAGTTCATATTGTATGCATTCATACATGCACTTCTTTCATATACCTGTTTTGTGAGAATAGGCATATACCTGTTTTATACATATAAAGCGAACAAACCCACCGGCGTTCATCGGCAGAGGATCACAGGCATGGAGTGACGGAGATAAATGAAACTTTTCTTGCTAGCACATTGTAAGAATAAATAAAAGAATACAACACTTCAAACTTAGAGAGTGATATGGAGGAACTGCAACAAATAATCTGCACTAGGACGGATGCATCATGCATATCATTGCCTGGCACTTACATTTTGAAGGATATGACGAGGAAAACAACTCAAAGCCGTCCGCAAACACTGCTCACATCTTGCTGCCATCACTTTTCGCACGATCTTATTGTACGCATCTGTCTACATTAATCCCATACCTCCCATGGAGCCTAGCCGCAATGCAAGCCACTGTCTTCTCCTCAGACCCAACCATTATCCATTGCACACAATTTCAAGGAAATCGACACCCTTCTCCGCGAGCTTCCTCGCCGCCCCTCCACGCTACCAACCTCCAGCACCTCCACCAAGGTCGCTGCCACAGGCCATGACGAGGTTGAGAAGCGCGCTGCACTATCCAAACACTGCTCACATCTTGCTGCCATCACTTTTCGCACGATCTTATTGTACGCATCTGTCTACATTAATCCCATACCTCCCATGGAGCCTAGCCGCAATGCAAGCCACTGTCTTCTCCTCAGACCCAACCATTATCCATTGCACACAATTTCAAGGAAATCAACACCCTTCTCCGCGAGCTTCCTCGCCGCCCCTCCACGCTACCAACCTCCAGCACCTCCACCAAGGTCGCTGCCACAGGCCATGACGAGGTTGAGAAGCGCACTGCGCTATCCCCGGCACTCCCCATGGCCTCACCGCTGGACTCAACGAGCTGGGCTAGGATCTACACCATGAAGACCGCGTCAAACGCGTTCACGTAATCATCCGTCCATCTAGCGCCACCACCCAAGGAAGAGAAATTCCAAGAAAAGAAGTAACAATTAGAGGGGGATAGACTGGCAATTTAGTTTCCTAATGGCCACCGCTCCCTAGCGACATCTGCCTTCGCTGGCAGCAAATTTGGTGAAGTGGTACGTGTGGGTGAAGAACCTGGTGCTGATGGGGATCTTTTATCCTTTGAGTGGATAGGGACCGAAGGAGATAGACCAGTACGGGCTGTTTCACATGGTGAAAAAATAAATCCAGAGTGGTAATTATTTTTTCTAGAAGAACTGATGAAAAGCTGGATAGCACGTTCAGGCTGAACAGTTGAGCGGCCAATGTATACAAGGCCAACAAATGAGGAAAAAACGACTGGCCAAATGAAAAATGTACTACTCAATCGAATGAATCTACAAATAGTAACTGTAGAGGAGTAGCGGACAAGAAAAACTAAATACATAAGGATATCAATGGCAACTCAAATAACTATTACAATCTTCATTTTTTAATTAAAAATGTCAGCAAACCGAGCAGGTGCACTCCAAATGCAAGATCTTAGTAAAGTAAAGGATCACTTTTAATACGATAGATGTCTTTATTTTACAAATAGTACGACAGATGTCTAGCCAATTGCAAACCGAAGAGTATTTGTAAATAGACAACCGAATGAATCTACAAATAATAACTGTAGAGGAGTCACGGACAAGATTAAATACAAAAACATATCAATAACAACTCAAATAATATAACCACCTTCATTTCTTTAATAGAAAATGTACGCATTCCGAGTAGGTGCACTCCAAATGCACGATCTTAGAGCATCTTCAACGGCCGCACAAAAATTTCGCGACCAAGAAAAATTATAGCGCGTCACTGTAGCACTTTTAATGCGCCGGGACCAACATTGCTTTAACAGACGCCGAAAAACGCGCGCCCAAGAAGGACACAGTGCAAATTGTGAAGCGCACGCAATTCGGAGCCCAAAATATGCTGCGCGCTATAGCATTTTTCAGCGTGCGCCCAAATTTTTTTAGCACTACAGCTTCTGCTGGAGCTGTTCGGCGCCAAAAAAAACGATTTTGTAGAGCGTGGAGCTCTTTTTGGGCGCCTATTGGAGATGCTCTTAGTAAAGAATTTTTTTCCCGAGAACAATAAAGAATCCAATCAGATGGATATTTATCATATAGTGTAGAAAAAGGTAAATAAGAAAGGTGGTTGTGCAAATACACTAACACATGAAATACCGTCAATCACATGAAGGGATTATTAATTTTTGCCGTGGATGTGTCTTACATAAAAAAGAAAGCAGAATTTTAAAAGAGACCTAGCAGGGGTTCAAAAATATTCAAAACAAAAAATTATAGATGTTAAATCAAAATATATAATGTATAAGCCATCAAAACTATTTTAAAATACTATATAATGTATAAGCTATAAGAAAAGGCTTATAAAAAATATAAATATATTTGCGATTATTACAAGAGCGGGTTTGTTAGGTGAAACATTTGCTATTGCTTTGATATATTACGGCCATGTAGTAAATGTAATACATAGACTATGGTTTTAGAAATCTAGCCGCGCAAAAGCGCGGGTGCACACGCTAGTTCATATGTATATGATGAACACCATGGTAGTGAGAAAACTTTTGGATGGATTCAAACATATGACCTACAAAAAAACACAACAAATTGAGTCAATGTCAACTTTTCGAAACTTAGTATGGCAAGAATTCAAAATAATTACCCGTATGCATGGTCCTCAGTTCAAATCTTACAATGTACACCGAATTGAAACATCGATATTA
>NC_041383.1:135195659-135202475 GCF_002162155.2 Triticum dicoccoides | reverse complement strand
TCTTCCTCTCCTAACCACCTTAGGAAGCTATCGCTTTCCAACACACATTCATCCTTTCTCTCCATGTTTCGATCTCTAAGTCTCTCAACTACACAACCCCTTTTTCCACTCTGTTACCAATTGTATTTACCTCACACACCCGCCATTGCACCCCATGTCGAGCTCTCTCTCTCTCTCTCTCTCTCTCTCCCCCTCTCCCTCTCACCCTCTCGCGCTAAATACATGCATTGCCTATCTAGCCCCCCAACCTCTCGTGCGCACGCACACACGTTGTCTATCTAGGTCACTCCCTCGAGACTGTCTCACTCTTTCTTCCGCATGGCGGGCCACACTCGCTCAATCTCGCTCTCTTTATATGAGTCTCGTTTAACCTCGTTTTCTTTCACACACAAATGATATATCTCCCTGTTCGGGCCTCGATCAACACACTCTATACTCTCTCACGAAGATTGTCTATCTAGGTCAGTCCATCCAAGCCGCCCCCACTCTTTTGACCTCATGGTGGGCCACGCTCACTCAATCTCTCTCTCTCTCTCTCTCTCTATGTCTCGATTGACCTTGCTCTTTCTCGGACAAAAACGATATATCACCATGTTTGAGCCAAATTCGACCTATTCACAGTGTATACTATCCCACACACATTGTCTATCTAGGTCACTCTCTCCAACCCGTCTCACTCTTTCGATCGCACGGCGACCCTATGTGATTGATTGACCTTGCTTCCTCCCATGCATAAAATATATCTACACGTCTGTGACTGGATCATCTCCCAAGCTCTATCTTATAGCCCTCACCCTTGCCAAAAGCTCAATCAGACAATATCTCTCCAGAGCATATATATATGTTCAATGAATGTCGGACCACACTCACTTTGTCTCTCTATCCTCGATTGACCTCGCTTTCTCACACCGTATCTTCCAGGCATTGGAGCTACCTCTCCATCCCTCGCAAAGCAGGGGCTTTTTACATTGCGAGGGGCACTCCAACCTTGGATTAATTTGCGTAGGCATTTATTCCGGTTGGTTTAGATTATATTTTCGTAGCATTCGGCCCACAACTACTCCAAACACCGTTGCAACCCCCGCAACTCCCCTAGTTGATTTTCCTATGGCTCGGTCATCGCTCTCTCGCACGTCCTTTCTCGCCTTCAACATCGCACCATGGTATTATTGCAAAAAACTCTGTTGTTCTTTTTAATTATTATAAATAAGCTACAAAACTACACACCGATAGTCCACTTGGAATGGAACAAATTTAGACCCATAAATTAAAGTGCTACAACTACACATCAAGGGGCCCACATGTCATGAAACAAATTTGGGCCCATATACAAATTAAAAAATAAAGGATGAGGATCGAACATGCGACCAGGGCCTTCAAGCCGCACGTCAATAGGCAACATACGTAGAACAACAATGTTTGTCGTACCCCCTTTTTTCACATAATGTTTTCATATTACCACAACCTATTTAATGGATAACATGTAATATTATTTTTAATACTATTCGCCTTCACTTACTGGTGGGTTCCATGTGTGCTCTCTCTCTCTCTCCTCCCCTTCTGCGTTTAGACGCACGGGCAAACACGAAGAACTCGCGGGCGATGTTGCCGTTGACCATATCTGGACGCGTTCACAAGTTACGACACCAGTTTCACGTACTAGCAGCACTAGTCAGTGTGTACATGCAATGCACGTTAATTTGGAAGTATATTAAGTGCATGCGGATATTAAGTAGGATATTATTTGCGTGTTATTATGTGATTAGCACTATTTTTGGCATGAAAATAACTGCACGCTAAACGTGTTGAGCGCTCGACATTGAAGCAGTCTAGGTCGTTGGATGACAAGGAATACATGTGGCTTGATGACGTTTTATATTTAATTTTATATGGCTCTAGCAGAACATTCAATCGATCAAACCATAGATTTTGTTCAGTCTGACTCCGACTTTAAATTATACGATGATTGATATAAAATAAACGGAAATGATAAACGTTCGGATTTTAAGCATGGCAATCCGAACGTTCTTCATGGCAAATTTAGATTACTCGGCGGCGGCGGGGGTGTCTTGCGGTGGGAAGCGGCTCCTCTGTCGTGCTTTGTGTGTCGTCGGGCCACTGACCGACGACGACGACGGCGTCTTGCACCGTTGTTGGTGTACTCCTGGATGGTCGACTAGCTTCAAGGAAGGACAAAATGTTCTGGATTTCGGAGCGAGTAAATTGGCAGGAGGAGGCGACTGGCGTTGGTGCAAGGAAGCGGTCGACGACGACCTTCCATGCCGCTGAAGGGGGCACTGGCACCTGCGCGGGGACAGGCGCTGTCAGCGGCACGACGGAGACATTCGTGTGCATGGGCACCGGCACGGGCGCACATGTTAGTGCACGCGCAGGCGCATGCGCTGGTAGGTGCACGAGCACCGGCACGGGCGTGCGCGTTAGTGCACGCGTAGGCGCATGCGCTGGGAGGTGCATGGGCGCGTGTCGACGGGGACCTCATGGAACCCCGTGAGATCAAGCTCGACGACAATGTGTGGCTCCCAGCCCATCAATGCCATGGGGATGGGCGCTGGCGCAGTCGGGGCGACGGAAGCCGGAATGGGAGCGGGGACAGGCGCGGCGTCTTACCGCAAGGCTAGTTCAAGATCGTCCCAAAACGCCTTATGTTCTTGAGACTCCGGCTGGGGTCTTCCTTAGGAAACTGGAAGACTAAGGGCAGACCATCATGATGTGGCATTGTCACGCCCAATATGCGACCCTATCCAAAAGGAACTCGAAGGTCCCACCAAGGATAGACCCGCATATTGAAACGCTTTTGCAAGGTGGATATCATTACATCAACATTACATAATAGATGGGGATACATACAAGAGGCATACAATGCCACATGAATACCACATCACAATACATAAGAGCAACATCCGACTACAGATGAAACACAAACAGAAACACAAATGACATCCACCCTGCTAGCCCAGGCTGCCGACCTGGAACCTATCCCCTGATCGAAGAAGAGCAGAAGAAGAACTCCAAACAAGCAAACATCGTTCTCGCGTCATGATCATCGCACAACCTGTACCTGCAACTGTTGTTGTAGTAATCTGTGAGCCACGAGGACTCAGCAATCCCATTACCATGGGTATCAAGACTAGCAAAGCTTAAAGGGAAAAGAAGGGGTAAAGTGGTGAGGCTGCAGCAGCGACTAAGCACATATGGTGGCTAACATACGCAAATAAGAGCGAGAAGAGAGCAAGCGGAACGGTCGTGAAACTAGCAATGATCAAGAAGTGATCCTGAACTCCTACTTACGTCAAACATAACCCACAAACCGTGTTCACTTCTCGGACTCCGCCGAAAAGAGACCATCACGGCTACACACGCGGTTGATGCTTTTTAATCCGGATCTGGTGTCAAGTTATGTACAACTGGACATTAACAAATTCCCATCTGCCTATAACCGCAGGCACGGCTTTCGAAAGATTATACCCTGCAGGGGTGTCCCAACTTAGCCCATGACAAGCTCTCGCGATCAACGAAGGAATAGACCTTCTCCTAGGAAGACCCGATCAGACTCGGAATCCCGGTTTACAAGACATTTCGACAATGGTAAAACAAGACCAGCAAAGCCGCCCGATGCACCGACAATCCCGATAGGAGCTGCACATATCTCGTTCTCAGGGCAACACCGGATGAGACAGGCTACGAGTAAAACCAGACCTCGAGTTGCCCCGAGGGGGCCCCGCAGGCGGCTCGGTTCGGACCAACACTTAGACAAGCACTGGCCTTGGGGGGGGGGGCTAAAATAAAGATGACCCTCGGGTTGGCCGACCCAAGGGAAAGGGATAGGTGGTGGTGAGGCAAATGGTAAAACCAAGGTTGGGCCTTGCTGTGGAGTTTTATTCAAAGCGAACTGTCAAGGGGGTCCCATAAATCACCCGACCGCGTAAGGAACGCAAAATCCGGGAACATAACACCGGTATGACGGAAACTAGGGCGGCAAGAGTGGAACAAAGCACCAGGCAAAAGGCCGATTCTTCCACCCTTTCCCAAATATATAGATGCATTAATAATATAAGAGATATTGTGATATCCCAACCAAAATCCTGTCCACCATGGAGAAATCTTCAACTTCACCTGCAACTAGCAACGCTATAAGAGGGGCTGAGCAAGCGGTAACATAGCCAATCAATGGTTTGCATAGGAAAGGTGTCAAAGGTTAGGGGTTCATGGCAATATGGGAGGCTCGATAAACAGGTGATAGGTAGCGCAGCAAAGCGATAGAACGAAGCTACTAGCATAGCAATGATAGTAGTGAGATCCAGGGTAGCAGTCATCTTGCCTGAAATCCCGCAAGGAAGAAGAACGAGTCCCTGAAGGAGACGAACGGATGAAGCCGAACCAAGCGTAGACGAACGAATCCTCACGATCGCAACGAAACAGGAACTATCGAAAAGAAGCACACAACATAGTGAACACACCACACATGAACAAGACATGATGCACAACAAGCAAGATGCATGACAAGGGTACATTAAGCTACTCATGGCAAGACATGATGCAAACAAGAACAACACATCAAGGCAAGTTTAAATGAGGCCGGGAACAACATATAACAATTCCGGTAAGTCCTCATATGCATATTTCGAAATTGGTCCAGATCTGAATAAACCTTATGTTCAAGTTGTTAAACAGCAAGTTGAGATGCACAAAGGTGATCTACACGAGATTCTAGTCAAGTTACATATAAAGTTCATTTGTTCAGAGCTACGGCCTAGAAGATATGAGCAACACAAGTTAAACATGGCATTGATGCAAAATGCACCCAAACATCAAGCAAACACCTCAAAACATGGATGCAACATGATAATATGAAACTACATGCAATTCTAAGCAAGTTTCATATAGAGCACACTCAAAACGGAGCAACGGTTCAACACACACACACATGAAACAAGTTATAATAACAGTCTGTCCAAAACAGCAACTAGGCATATTGCAAGCATCAAAACAACTTGCTACAGCATCTCAACATAATAACAAAAGGCATGGGCATGATGTACAGGTAAAGCACAACAAAACATGAACACTGAACTATCTCCAGAAATCACTAGAACATGCTCAAACACACATGGTAAGATTGCAAGTAATAACAATTCCAGACTTTGCAGAAAATAACATCAGGTTGCAATGTTTAGAGCTATCAAACAACATGTTACAGGAACTTATAATGACAAACAAAGGCATGGCATGATTCTACTCAAAGCATAGATCAAAAGTTCCTTACTGACCATAAGCCAAAACGTATCAGAAAATGTGATGGCACCCATGTAAACATGGCAAGTTATATTACAGATTGAAACATGGCAGAAACAGAATTATGAAGGCATGCAGATGAGCTTATGCAACTCACTATAGGTCATTACATGGCATGGCAAGGCAACCAACAGTAAGAAGGCATGTTTGTGAAGCTAAGCATGGCAAGAGCAAGGTCATAGGGTGCATGGAACACTAGCAAAACACATGGGAACAAGTGAACTTAATGTTAACAGGCTGACAGCAACATTTTCAAGCAACTTTGGAGCAAGATATGAACAAGCTACAACAACCTATAAATGCAACCAGGGGCATGGATGGATAGGGGATGACATATAGATCAAAACATGTTTATATAACATCTCCAGATTATTCATAGAATGATTAGTAGTAACATGTTTATATGGCATCACGAAATAACAGATTCAGCCTAGCAAAACAGCAACATCATGTACACTACTTAACAAGCTCGATTCACTCACCACAAGTCATTGCATGACAAGATAAGCATAGAATCATCAAGAAGACATGTTTGTGAAACAAACCAAGTCAATAACAAGTCCATAGCATGCAAGAATCAACTATAGCATCCTTGGCTAAATTGAATAACATGTAAACAATCTGCCAGGAAACATTTTGAAGCACAATTAGAGCATGAAAATGACATTCTAGACTACTACATAATTGCAACCAAGGGCATGAATGGATAGACAATAACCATGTGTTCAAAACATCCTTACTAAAGTATCTCAAAATATGCATGGATATATCTGTAGCATCATGTTTACATGGCATCAAAATAACAGCAGAACAGGGACTAAAATCAGCAACATCACGATGCCTAGTTTGCATGCTTGTGCTAGTCACCACATTGATCACAAAAATACATCGTAAGCACCTATGTAAAGAAGACATGGTATAGATCAAAACACATGTAGACATCAACCTCATAGGATGCACACATCAATCATGGCAAAAATGACAAAAGAGCTCGTTCTGATAACAGACAGCAGAAAACATTATGAAGCACTCTTACAACGATGATTCAGGCACCTAGATTACCTCAAATGAATATGATACAATGGAATGAAATGATGTACTAGTTGAGGCGAACAATTTGACATATTACACGCACGAAACAGAGCTACGGATGCTGGGATACAGCATGACGAACATAGCATGAAAATTACAAAGAACTGGGGACTTAGCAGATTTGGACCTCGGGGGAAAAGTGGACGACGGGATCCCGCGGGCCGTTTGGATGGTCGGGCGGGTGGATCTCATCCCACCCGCCGGATCCGGCGACGAGGCGGCCGGTGACGGCGGCCGGAGGGCGGGGCGGCACCGTAGGAGGCCGGGGAAGGCCGGAGGGTGGCGGCGCGGGGCGGAGGACGTCGAGGCGACGGGGCACGGGCGAGCTCAGGCGGCCGGCGCGGGAGGTGGCTCGGCGAGCCGGGGAGCCGGGCACCGCGGGGAATGGCGGAGACGGCGGCGGCTGGTGGC
>NC_041383.1:135187974-135195241 GCF_002162155.2 Triticum dicoccoides | reverse complement strand
GCGGATCCGGGCCCCGCGGGCCTGGCGCGGGCCTCGTGGGCCGGCGGAGGCGGGCGGCGGCGGCGGACAGGTGGCAGGCGTGGGTTGGCTGGAGGGCGGCGGCGGACATGTCCGGCGCGGCGCAGAGGAGAAAACTAGGGTTAGGGTAGGAAACATCCACGAATTTTTAGGGGGGAGGTGTAAATATATAGGTAGAGGGAGCTAGGATAGTCCAAATGAGGAGAGGTTTTCGGCCACGCGATCGTGATCGAACGACCGAGAGCATGGAGGGGAGTTAGATGGGTTTTGGGCTAGTTTGGAAGGGGTGTTGGGATGCAAAGAGAGAGCGGCTTTACTGTTACCCGGTTAACCGTTGGAGTACCAAACGACCTCCAAATGGCACGAAACTTGACAAGCGGTCTACCGGTGCTATACCAAGGCCGCTTGGCAAGACTTGGTCCATTCCGAGAACGTTTAACACCCACTCACAACGAGAGACAAAAGGGGAACGTCGGAGGACATAGGAGTGCCGGATTGCGAAACGGACAACGGGGAAAAGGCTCGGATGCAAGAAACGAACACGTATGCAAAATGAAATGCACATGATGACACAATGCGAATGATGACATGGCAAAATACAACACGCAAGCAAATGACATGGCAACGACGGCGAATAACTGGCAGACACCTGGCGCATCGGATCCGGGGCGTTACAACACTCCTCCACTAACAAGAGATCTCGTCCCGAGATCTTAGGACCGAGACGGAAGGGAAAAAAGGAAGAGGTGAAGCAAGAACTCAAGATAAGAAGCAAAGAATCGAGAGCACTCGAGAAGAAGAGAAGAACGACAAGAATGACGGGAATCGAAAGCTCACGGAATCAGATAGACTATGAAACCACTCTGGTTAGAACGAGATAAGAAACGAATAAGACTAAAAGGATTTAGGCAGCACTCCGGTTGAAAATGGAATGAATAGAACATGAACTTGAGAGGATGGAATAATACTTGATGAGAACATGACACAAACCTCCGGAAAGAATTGAAAGAATATTGAATGAAAAGAATTTAGAAGGATTGAATTTAGTTGTTGAGAAAATGAACAACGAAAGAATAAGCTTGTTGTGGGCTTATGGATAACATCTCAGAAATTATGAGGTGCTAACCGGCCGCAAACGGAAATGATTGGATAGCTTAGAAGAACGACGAAATGAAAAACTCCACTTCAAAAGAAAATGTAGAATTACTTGCACTTCGAGACGCGAGAAGAAAAGATACTTGATCTCCACCAACAAAATCTTGATGAACTCTTGAAGAAAAGATTAAATCATGAAGAACCACCGTGAAGAACTCCGCTAACAAAAGGATGATAAGATAGAATGAAGGATGAAAGAATAGGATTAAAGCTTGCGATGATTTGGATGGAGGTTCCGATGAAATGACCGAGGAAATTTGAACTCCGGAGAAGAAAACACTTGGAACTAGAATTTATTCATGAAGAACAAACTCCGAAGGAAAGGATTACTCACTTGGATGAAATAAGAATAAGATTTATTGTATGCTTATCCTTCATCAAATTAAATTGATGACCAACAATGGATTTGGCATACTACTTATTCTTCTTGAAAATGATTAAGGGAAATATGGCGCAAAACTTGAGAAAGTCTTCATGAACCACCGGTAGGATTGAAAGAACGAATGAATTAATATGATAAACAAGGAAAAAGAATCTTGAACGAACCACCGTTAGAATTCGAAAATGACAGATGAAAGAGAAAGAATCACCGGGAAGAATTAGAAGAACAAATAAGCTAGAGGGGATTTAGATGCAAAAGAACAAAGAGATCATAAGCTGATTAAAGAACACTTGAACGAAGCACCGGGATAATTGGATAGCGGTAGCTGAAATCTGAGGACGAAGAATTCTTCTGAAACGATGGCCTTCGGTGAAAAGAAACGGGAAAACAGCTTTTGACATTCTCCGGATGGGTAAGAAAAGAATATCTGACAAATGGAATAATTCGAGAGGATGATATGAAAAACTCTTCTTCGATCTTCAAATGACGACGAGAAACACCACCAAAATTACTGAGATCTTTGGGAGAATGAAAACCGAAAAGGTTGAGCCAACAATGAAAAAGATTTGAAATCGATCTCGAAGAAGGCATCTGACTGATGAAATCATACTTACGTCAAACTTCAAAAGGATTTGAGAATAGCTCCGGGAAAATTAGAAGAGTCAGGTAAGATCCTGGGAAAAGACCTCTGGGTTAGGGCCCACTGAAGAGATAACATCGTCGGAAAGGATGATGAACAGATAGATGAAGTACCAGAACAATTGAAATATTTGAATGAGGTGATAACCTCGAATTAATTGGAAGACAGACGAATCTCCTGAGATGTCTTGAGCACTCCAGAAGGATAAACTGGCAAGAGACAAACGAGCAAGGAAAACACTTGATCCAAGGAAAAGAATATGATCAACACCGAATACTTGAATTGGGTCCACCGGAAAAAGAAAGGGATGAAAAATGACGAACAAGACGAGAATTCACCGGTTGAAACAATTGACGAAAGACTGAAGAGGCTCCGCATGAATGAAATAGATGGTCGAGAGAGAGTCAGACTCCGGGAAGAAAAAGGGTGGGAGGGTGGGAAAACAAAGGTAACTTGGAAGGGGAAACCGACGAATATCTTGACGAGAAAAACACCGGTTGAAATCATTGAGGAGAGAGAGAAAAAACATCACATGAGTAGGATGGATACTCGATTATGGACTCCGGATACGAGAAGAAAAGGGGTGGGCAGGTGGGAAAAGAAAACAACTGAGGATTGAACTTGGCAAAGATGAAGAGGCTCGAGTCAACTTGACGAGAAATGCACCGGATGAAAAAAGCTGAGAACCAACGATCAGAAAACCAACTGCGTGAACCTAAAGAAAAATTTGAAGGGGAAGAGGACTAGTTCAAAACACCTACGTCAAGATTCCTTACCAGAGCGACGAAGGGGCAGAGGAGTAAAAAGGATTCCTACTCTCCGATATAACTAGACTCTGAAAATAGTTTTCTTCTAGATTCAACAACGGCCAAACTACACGATCAATCAAGGGGGCTCCTAGGGTCGGTCGAGGCTCTGATACCAACTTGTCACGCCCAATATGCGAACCTATCCAAAAGGAACTCGAAGGTCCCACCAAGGATAGACCCGCATATTGAAACGCTTTTGCAAGGTGGATATCATTACATCAACATTACATAAGAGATGGGGATACATACAAGAGGCATACAATGCCACATGAATACCACATCACTATACATAAGAGAAACATCCGACTACAGATGAAACACAAACAGAAACTCAAACGACATCCACCCTGCTAGCCCAGGCTGCCGACCTGGAACCTATCCCCTGATCAAAGAAGAAGCAGAAGAAGAACTCCAAACAAGCAAACATCCCTCTCGCGTCATGATCATCGCACAACCTGTACCTGCAACTGTTGTTGTAGTAATCTGTGAGCCACGAGGACTCAGCAATCCCATTACCATGGGTATCAAGACTAGCAAAGCTTAAAGGGAAAAGAAGGGGTAAAGTGGTGAGGCTACATCAGCGACTAAGCATATATGGTGGCTAACATATGCAAATAAGAGCGAGAAGAGAGCAAGCGGAACGGTCGTGAAACTAGCAATGATCAAGAAGTGATCCTGAACTCCTACTTACGTCAAACATAACCCAGAAACCGTGTTCACTTCCCGGACTCCGCCGAAAAGAGAACATCATGGCTACACACTTGGTTGATGCGTTTTAATTCGGATCTGGTGTCAAGTTATCTACAACCGGACATTAACAAATTCCCATCTGCCTATAACCGCAGGCACGGCTTTCGAAAGATTATACCCTGCAGGGGTGTCCCAACTTAGCCCATGACAAGCTCTCGCGATCAACGAAGGAATAGACCTTCTCCCAGGAAGACCCGATCAGACTCGGAATCCCGGTTTACAAGACATTTCGACAATGGTAAAACAAGACCAGCAAAGCCGCCCGATGCACCGACAATCCCGATAGGAGCTGCACATATCTCGTTCTCAGGGCAACACCGGATGAGACAGGCTACGAGTAAAACCAGACCTCGAGTTGCCCCGAGGGGGCCCCACAGGCGGCTCGGTTCGGACCAACACTTAGACAAGCACTGGCCCGGGGGCTAAAATAAAGATGACCCTCGGGTTGGCCGACCCAAGGGAAAGGGATAGGTGGTGGTGAGGCAAATGGTAAAACCAAGGTTGGGCCTTGCTGGAGGAGTTTTATTCAAAGCGAACTGTCAAGGGGGTCCCATAAATCACCCGACCGCGTAAGGAACGCAAAATCCGGGAACATAACACCGGTATGATGGAAACTAGGGCGGCAAGAGTGGAACAAAGCACCAGGCAAAAGGCCGAGTCTTCCACCCTTTACCAAATATATAGATGCATTAATAATATAAGAGATATTGTGATATCCCAACCAAAATCCTGTCCACCATGGAGAAATCTTCAACTTCACCTGCAACTAGCAACGCTATAAGAGGGGCTGAGCAAGTGGTAACATAGCCAATCAATGGTTTGCATAGGAAAGGTGTCAAAGGTTAGGGGTTCATGGCAATATGGGAGGCTCGATAAACAGGTGATAGGTAGCGCAGCAAAGTGATAGAACGAAGCTACTAGCATAGCAATGATAGTAGTGAGATCCAGGGTAGCGGTCATCTTGCCTGAAATCCTGCAAGGAAGAAGAATGATTCCATGAAGGAGACGAACGGATGAAGCTGAACCAAGCGTAGACGAACGAATCCTCACGATCGCAACGAAACAGGAACTATCGAAAAGAAGCACACAACATAGTGAACACACCACACATGAACAAGACATGATGCACAACAAGCATGATGCATGACAAGGCTACGTGAAGCTACTCATGGCAAGAGATAATGCAAACAAGAACAACACATCAAGGCAAGTTTAAATGAGCCCGGGAACAACATATAACAATTCCGGTAAGTCCTCATATGCATATTTCGAAATTGGTCCAGATCTAAATAAACCTTATGTTCAAGTTGTTAAACATCAAGTTGAGATGCACAAAGGTGATCTACACGAGATTCTAGTCAAGTTACATATAAAGTTCATTTAGTTCGGAGCTACGACCTAGAAGATATGAGCAAGACAAGTTAAACATGGCATTGATGCAAAATGCACCCAAACATCAAGAAAACACCTCAAAACATGGATGCAACATGATAATATGAAAGTGCATGAAATTCTAAGCAAGTTTCATATAGAGCACACTCAAAACGGAGCAACGGTTCAACACACACACATGAAACAAGTTATAATAACAATCTGTCCAAAACAACAACTAGGCATATTGCAAGCATCAAAACAACTTGCTACAGCATCTCAACATAATAACAAAAGGCATGGGCATGATGTACAGGTAAAGCACAACAAAACATGAACACTTAACTATCTCCAGAAATCACTAGAACATGCTCAAACACACATGGTAAGATTGCAAGTAATAACAATTCCAGACTTTGCAGAAAATAACATCAGGTTGCAATGTTTAGAGCTATCAAACAACATGTTACAAGAACTTATAATGACAAACAAAGGCATGTCATGATTCTACTCAAAGCATATATCAAAAGTCCCTTACTGACCATAAGCCAAAAAGGATCAGAAAATATGATGGCACCCATGTAAACATGGCAAGTTATATTACAGATTTAAACATGGCAGAAACAGAATTATGAAGGCATGTATATGAGCTTATGCAACTCACTACAGGTCATTACATGGCATGTCAAGGCAACCAACAGTAAGAAGGAATGTTTGTGAAGCTAAGAATGGCAAGAGCTAGGTCATAGGGTGCATGGAACACTAGCAAAACACATGGGAACAAGTGAACTTAATGTTAACAGGCTGACAACAACATTTTCAAGCAACTTTGGAGCAAGATATGAACAAACTATAGCAATCTATAAATGCAACCAGGGGCATGAATGGATAGAGGATGACATGTAGATCAAAACATGTTTATATAACATCTCCAGATTATGCATAGAATGATTAGTAGCAACATGTTTATATGGCATCACGAAATAACAGATTCAGCCTAGCAAAACAGCAACATCATGTACACTACTTAACAAGCTCGATTGACTCACCACAAGTCATTGCATGACAAGATAAGCATAGCATCATCAAGAAGACATGTTTGTGAAACAAACCAAGTCAAGAACAAGTCCATAGCATGCAAGGATCAACTATAGCATCCTTGGCCAAATTGAATAACATGTAAACAATCTGCCAGGAAACATTTCGAAGCAAAAGTAGAGCACGAAAATGACATGCTAGACTACTCCATAATTGCAACCAAGGGCATGAATGGATAGACAATAACCATATGTTATAAACATCCTTACTGAAGTATCTCAAAATATGCATGGATCTATCTGTAGCATCATGTTTACATGGCAGCAAAATAACAACAGAACAGGGACTAAAATCAGCAACATCACGATGCCTAGTTTGCATGCTTGTGCTAGTCACCACAATGATCACAAAAATACATGGTAAGCACCTCTGTAAAGAAGACATGGCATAGATCAAAACACATGTAGACATCAACCTCATAGGATGCACACATCAATCATGGCAAAAATGACAAAAGAGCTCGTTCTGATAACAGACAACAGAAAACATTATGAAGCACACTTACAACGATGATTCAGGCACCTAGATGACCTCAAATGAATATGATGCAATGGAATGAAATGATGTAATCGTTGAGACGAACAATTTGACATATTACACGCACGAAATGGAGCTACGGATGCAGAGATACGGCATGACGAACATAGCATGAAAATTACAAAGAACTGGGGACTTAGCAGATTTGGACCTCGGGGGAAAAGTGGATGACGGGATCCCGCGGGCCGTTTGGATGGTCGGGCGGGTGGATCTCATCCCACCCGCCGGATCCGGCGACGAGGCGGCCGGCGACGGCGGACGGAGGGCGGGGCGGCACCGGAGGAGGCCGGGGAAGGCCGGAGGGTGGCGACGCGAGGCGGAGGACGTCGAGGCGACGTGGCACGGGGCGAGCTCAGGCGGCCGGCGCGGGAGGCGGCTCGGCGAGCCGGGGAGCCGGGCGCCGCGGGGAATGGCGGAGACGGCTGCGTCCGGTGGCGCGGCCAGGACACGAGGGCGGCGGCGGCTCCGGGCCGGGAGGCGCCGGGCGACGCGGGCGATCGCCGGCGG
>NC_041383.1:135154512-135187724 GCF_002162155.2 Triticum dicoccoides | reverse complement strand
AGGCAGGCGGCGGCGGCGGACAGGTGGCGGGCGTGGGTTGGCTGGAGGGCGGCGGCGGACATGTCCGGCCGGGGACGGACATGTCCGGTGCGGTGTAGAGGAGAAAACTAGGGTTAGGGTAGGAAACATCCGCGAATTTTTCGGGGGGAGGTGTAAATATATAGGTAGAGGGAGCTAGGAGAGTCCAAATGAGGAGCGGTTTTCGGCCACGCGATCGTGATCGAACGACCGAGAGCATGGAGGGGAGTTAGATGGGTTTTGGGCCAGTTTGGAAGGGGTGTAGGGCTGCAAAGAGAGAGGGGCTTTACAGTTACCCGGTTAACCGTTGGTGTACCAAACGACCTCCAAATGGCACAAAACTTGACAGGCGGTCTACCGGTGCTATACCAAGGCTGCTTGGCAAGACTCGGTCCATTCCGAGAACGTTTAACACCCACTCACAACGAGAGACAAAAGGGGAACGCCGGAGGACATAGGAGTGCCGGATTGCGAAACGGACAATGGGGAAAAGGCTGGGATGCAAAAAACGAACACGTATGCAAAATGAAATGCACATGATGACACAATGCGAATGATGACATGTCAAAATACAACATGCAAGCAAATGACATGGCAACAACGGCGAATAACTGGCAGACACCTGGCGCATCGGATCCGGGGCGTTACAGGCATGGCGTACGTTTAGGTCAGGCTAGTTGGAGGTAGACGATAGGAGAATCGGAGAGGAAGAGAGAAGGTTGTAGCGATACCGGGTAGTGCGGGGTTGATTTTAAACTGCGGCGCCGGCGACATTAAAAGTGGGAGCAGTTGGGACGAAGGTGGGCGCCAGAGCCTGGTCAAAGGGATCACCTCCCGGTGAGCCTGCACAGCGGTCTGCTCGCACGCCTCCTTGTCAGCCGGCACAGCGGTCTGCTCGGATGCCTCCTGTCGACTCACACGCTTGCTCAGACGACACTTGCTAATGAGAAGCAGGGACTCATGGAGGCACGTAAACGTCCATGGTTTCAATAGTGAAAGCGTTAGCCTTAACATGACAGGTCTTTGTTCCAAAATACCTTGGCTCTTCATTTGTGCAACTTGTCATAAGCAGCTTGTCTCAAATTGAAGAAAAAACTTATGAAGTAATATTTGTGCCATATCACCTGACCATGCTCAGTTTCAAGAATTTATGCTCACTTTTGGATTTTCTGAAATTTAAGATCCAGGATTCGAAACAATATCATAACCTCCATCATGCAATAAATTTTCAAGCCGTACATCTGTCCTGTTGTATTTCTTAAGAAAGGATTTGGTCAAACATATTTCTTAGTTAGACTTCAGACAAGTTATATATGCAGAGTAAAAGGATAATCCCTCCGTACCAGTGCATTGCCTGATATATTAACTCAAGTAATAGGCACGAACAAACCGGCTCAATTCTGTGCTCATCCTGGTGTAGTAGTAGTAGTACTAGGCAATGTAGTTGACGGGTGACCTTGACGAGCGACGACCGAGGGAATTGAACCGTGCTCGGCACGGTTGGTAACATTGTCTAGTTACTAAAGCATCCCTCCGTTGTTCATTGGTAGTCATTATGCACCGGGGACATGAGGGGAATTTCCTAGGGCTGGAATTCTGGCCGCCAGATATTTCGACTTGAAATGCTGAGGCTCGACTGGTTGGGGTTGCCTAATGTGCGTACGACGCACGCCACCGAAGGCACGAGCCCGGTTTTTTTATTTTTATTTTTTTAGGATCAACACGAGCCAAGGTATGGCTGGTACGCCGTTGGGTCCTACCATTCGAGAATACAAAAGGAACCTTTTAAATTGCCGAACGAATCTATGTGTATTACAATGCCCGTAGTTTCCTTGCAAATACTAATCTCAACATGGTAGTTGATTTATGACGAGTTGTTAAATTAGAGTGAGTTTGTGATATAGTGATCTCAATGTGGATTTCACATTTCATGGTATGCCTAGTAAGTTTTCCAATGCAAATTCAAATTTAAAAGATGAACAATATGGAGGTGAGAAAACTTTGTATGTATCAAGCATATGACCACACACACACAAAGAGACACACACGCACGAACACAACAACAATCCAATAAGTATAGTGCATCTATTTTTCCAAACCATGCATGTATGACACGAATTCAAAAATACTCCTTCTATTCCTAAATATTAGTCTTTTAGAGAGTTCAACAAGTGACTACATATAGAGCAAAATGAGTGAATCTAGACTCTAAAATATGTCTATATACATCTGTATGTGCCAGTCCATGTGAAATCTCTAAAAAAGACTAATATTTAGGAATGAAGGGAGTAAAATGTAAGACATGCATGGTCCTCAGTTCAATATTTAAAATGAACATGAAACTGAAACTTGAATATTAAGTCTGGTACTACAGTACATGCAAATGTTGTGTTTAGGTGGAGCTATGATTGTCGGGGGTCAACCCCTCGACCTTAGATAAAATCGTGAGCTTTGCTTAGGGTTGTTTAGATTATATTTGTCCCCACCCTCCCAACCACCGTTGGTTGTGCACCCCACCCCTCCTCCCCAGGAGAATATCATGTGCCCCCGTACCTTAGATGCTATATGCCGATACGAGTTGCTTGGAGCTTGTAGATCTAAGATATAGCAGCTCACATGATGTGTCTTAATATTTTTACAGGAAACCTTGATAAGTTTGAGAATTGCACATAATTTGTACAAAAACTACTCAGATGCCCTTGGATCCCATATCCAACGACCCCGAAGCTCATATCACCGTAGCATCTAAGATGAAGGAGGACATCATATTCTCCTGTATGTAAGAATATCATGTGCTACCATACCTTAGATGCTTTGGTGATACAAGCTCTTCGGAGCCATTGGATTTGTGACCCAACACCTCCTCGGTGGTTCAAATGTTTTTTTTGCAGAAAATCCCAAAAGAGTTCGGCCACTGCTTACAAGCACAAAGACTGCTCAGATGCCATTGGATCTTAGATCAAACGACCTCGAAGCTTGTATCACCGTAGCATCCAAGCTGCGATAACACCTTATGTTTTCTCACATGGGAGAATATGAGGTGTTCCCGCACCATAGATTCTATGGTGATACGAGTTCACTGAGATCTAATGGCCCACTGTAGGAGGTTTGAATGTTTTTGCACTATACGGCTGAGAGAGTTTGGGAAATGCGCAGAAAGTACAAGTAGTACGCATGTGCCATCTGATCACTGATCATACGACCTAGATGCTCATATCACCGTAGCAGGTAATTAAGCTACGGGGAGCACCTAATATGAGCAACGAGGAGCCGTTGGATCGAAGATGCAGCGGCACACACGAGGCATGAACGTTTTATTTGCAAAAAAACCTTTGGAGAGTTTGG
The DNA here is from genome assembly GCF_002162155.2 of Triticum dicoccoides. Classification (NCBI taxonomy): domain Eukaryota; kingdom Viridiplantae; phylum Streptophyta; class Magnoliopsida; order Poales; family Poaceae; genus Triticum; species Triticum dicoccoides. The sequence goes on along the minus strand of NC_041383.1, from coordinate 135,184,361 downwards.
AAATTGTGCATAATTACAAAGACTACTCCCAAGCCATTGGATCTAACTTCCAACAGTGAAAAACTCGTATCACCATAGCATCTAAGTTGCGGGGTGGATGCGATATTCTATGCCGCTGTCATTTTTGTTCATAAACTTGCAAAATACATGTAACTCGTGCCGTTACTTGTCTAACCACGCAAAGTGTTTGTTCAAAAAAACCATCCTACACTGAAATATCGGAACAACACATGGGGGTCCCACTTGTCATTAATCAAATTTGGACCTAAAACTAACAAATCTGAAAGACGAGATTCGAACTGGCAACCTAGACTACAAAGCATAAGTCAATAGCCTGAAACAACAACGGTTGTTGGCTTTGTCCCATAACTTGATTTTATACAGTATTATGTTGAGTAGAGTAGAGGGAGTGCCTCGTCAACATGTGCATGACCATTGACTCACTTACTGGTGGGTCCTAGGTCTGCGATCTCAATCTCTCTTCTCTCCATCGTCTAACCTTTGCACGGGCACACACGAAGAGCGGTGCTAGCTTGCCTTGGTGTTATTACAACTAAAAAAGGCTTGTAAAATAGAAGGTCACCTAGAACAAGAGATGTTGTGGCTGATCGGGACGGAGCTAGCCACATCTATCCTCCATGCCAGGTTTGCATGATGAAGCTATGTAGCTAGTGGGGTGTTTTCGATCGACTGGCTGGGTCCTGAGCTCGAACCATAGGTACTACATCTGATAAAGTATATTTTTACACGCACATTTTTCCTCCATGCCGAGATGTGGCACACCCTACCACACGGTTTCGGGGTCCTCCCGAGTGGTGCACGCATATATTCTTCCTAACGTGGGACGCCCTATCGCGCATTTTCTTGGTCCTCCTCAGTCATAGCACCAAAGCAAGTACATGAGTCATCAAATCACGAAAGACCACCTTTCCTGCCGAGTACATTTGTGAAGCACGGTGGCTAGCTAGTTAGGCTAGTTCGACCGATTAGCTAGGCCGCCGCCACATTTGTTTTTTCACCCCTTTTTAATCTACTTGCCGGCAGGTAAATTTAAATATCCACCGCGGCGTTGCTCTGGTGTTTGGGTGCGGCAGGATTTTTAATTTTTTGATTGACGGGAGCAGGCGCGACAGGATTTTTAATTTTTTGATTAACGGGAGCAAGCGCGGCATCAGTTAGTCACGATGACTCCGCCTTTAAATCCCACTGCTCCCTGATGTCAGAAGTCGTCGACTGGTGTTTTATCATGGTGAAAACCAAAAGATTCCCCGCTCCTTGGCTGGCTCCCTCCGCCTTCCCGTAGATTGCATTGCCATTCAGCCGTTTCGCCCCCTTTGCTTCCTCTCCCCATTGCTTCTACCTGGTGCCATCGCATCACAACAGATGACGGAGTCCGAGGTGAGGCACCTAACATAGGAGCTCCAGGCCAATGATGCAGAGCTCAGGGCTAAGGACGTGGTGCTCCGTGAGCCAAGGAGGAGAGGAGTGCCATGCTCCTTTGTTATGTGCGGGACTTCACAGAGCTTCAAAAGAGACAGTCGTCCACCACAAAGATGCTCGAGGCGTCGGCAGCGTTGCTGCAGAAAGTGGGAGATACAATAGGCCGTCAGGGGAGCCGGCTAGAGCGCGAGCGGGCCGATTGTGACGAGGTCCAGGATCGCCTCAGCCACTTGTCGAACCAAGTTGTCATGCACGTGTTGTGGCTGCGCGATGCCTACCGTCGTGCTAGCACGACGATGCCAGCCGTCGGGCTAAACCCGTTCGACCACCCGGTCGACTTCAATGAGCTGCGGCTTCCTGACCTGGTCTCCTTCTTCACCTATATCTCTGAGGAGCTGAGCCGTCTCCGCACGATGGTGGGGCTGAGCTGGACAAGGAGGCGTTGCGGGCTGCCGTCGCCGTTGCCGAGCGAATCCTTTCAGGGCTCCGTCACCAGAATCCATTCATGCCATTGGTCGCCGTCTTTGACGAGCTGGCTCCCGTCGACCGGGAGCGGGCTCTGCAGGCGGTTGCACCCTGCATCACCAACGTTGTGCGCCCCGAGAAGCAGCGGGACTTCAGTGGTGTTTAGGCACCCTCTGCATGGGCATGTCCATGTCTCGGCGCAACATGACCGTTCGATCAAACTCAGACGGTGCAGATCAGTCACTCTAGCACAAAGCGTGTGGGTGTGTTTGGTTGCATTCTCATCTGAACATAGTTGTTTCCTCTTTGTGTATTTTTATTAACCTACTAGTGTGGACTCATGCACCCTTCATGCACTCTGCCAAACACCCAAAAGTGGGTCGATAAGGCAATTTTTGATCCCATCCCGTGCACCCTTCATACACCCTGCCTAACACTATTTGTGCTTCATATGGTTCATGTTTTGTGGAGTAATGTAGCATCGTACTCTCCGTGCACTGTAGACCTAGTTCTGTTAACATTGATCTCACCGTTCATTCTCGATCGGACAGTCGAAAAAGCACTACTATGTTACATAAAGTTGACATGCGCACAACATCATTTGTTATCATCATATCTTACTACACTAGCAACAAGATTATGTAGTACTGACGTATGAACCACTACACATGCCTAGTAGTAGGAGCACTGTGTATGTTCAAGTGGCTGCCGTGTTTCGCACTCCTCCGTCGTAAGAGTGGAAACACTTGCTTTAATCATTTTTTCTTCAGAAAAATAGTGGACACGCTCTACCGTGCGGATCCTCCTCCAGCCATGCACTAAATTACTTACTTTCGCCGATGTGTGGGACAACCAGCACCTGGGTCCACCAGCCATGCACTAAATTACTCTGTAGTAGAGTGACGGTAGACTACCCCGATTGAATCGCCGTAGTAATGCCCAATGAGCCGTCAAATCACAAAACCCCCTCCTTTCCAGCAGTATGTTGGACGAACGAAGCAACCATCATTTCACTCTTCTCTCTCAGCTTCCTCTCTTGAAGAAAATTGCCACTCGCTTCGCTTCTCCCTCATCTCATTCCTCCTTTCACTCTTCTCTCTCAGCTTCCTCTCTTGGATGGACGCTGGAGCACCGGCCGACGTGATGTCTATGGCTCTGGCCAAAACCGTCGAGGCTCATGGTATGAAGAAGCGCAAGGACCCCGCCGAGACTACCGCAGACAAGCTCAAAGCCATCGCCCTATCCAAGCCCCCCTCTCCAGGATCCCTCTTTAAGCAAGTCCAGGTAATGTCTCTTGTTGACGATCTTTTTCTCGATCTTGATCGTGTTTTTTCATCTAACATGCAATACTAGTACTGGTAGTACAACTTTCTGGGTGATCTTGCATGTGATTTTAGTGTGCCAAATGACGGTTCTAAATCCCTCTTTTGACCAAAACATGCGAGAGGTTGACACTGATTTCTTATAGATTACTTTCAACTACTCACTATGTCCCAAATGTCTTGTCTTAGATTTGTCTAGATACGGATGTATCTGTGACTTGATACATCTGTATCTAGACAAATCTAAAACAAGAATTTTGGGACGGAGGGATTACTTTATGAACATCAATGCTACCTTTGAAGAGGGTATATTTGCCTCAGTAACTTGTGTTATGAATATTGCAAGTAATCCCTCTGCTCTCACGCCTTTGAAGACATGTTCTAGTGTCTTTGTTCACTCATTTTTGTGCGTATACGTAGTCATATATGGAGTATAATATCGAAAATCATCTTATATTTCTGAACAGAGGTAGTAATAAAATATGGTTTTTGTTTGAATTAGAACCAGGTCCGTGGTGGAGATGAAGTTCTCAAAGTCATGCCGTGTGAACTGGAAGACCTGGTGATGAGTTCTACTGCTAAACTATCCAGCTGCTGTGTCCTTGTCGCCACGTGTCCTAAACTAGTGGTTTCCTGTAGCATTGTTGTCAGGCGTGTTCTCGGGGTTGTACTTGACCATAACAATTTCCTGGTGTTGCCTTTGATTACGAAGGGTGTGGTTCTTTTAAAGCTTCCCAACAAATCTGATGCGTCCTGTCTTCATCATCATGTTTATGAGTGGAAAGACCACTCTGTTAGGTTCTCCAAGGTTGACGAGATGGTGATGGTGCATGTAGACATCTCTCACGAAGTCCATGGCCTAGTCAGTTATGCGGGGTTCATCCCATAGGTCGGTGGCAAGAAATAGTCTGCAGAGTTAAATTAGTGCAACTTTGCTTGTCTATAGTAAGTACTATTGTTTAGTACTTGATTTGTGTTTGTGAACCCGATATTGTTTATTAGTACTACCACTTTTGGTGTGTGGTCAGTCCTGAGAACGATCTATGTTAATGTCTGTCCACTCAATTCAGTCTGTATATTTTGAAGTATCCAGATCATCTTTTTTGTGAGGACGGTTTATCAATTATGGTTACACTCCAATATCTGTATGCATTGCAGGGTTTATCGCACCCACCAGGATTTCCAGTCCCATGGATGTTCGGTCCATACGATTTGTCACGACCTTTGGACTGTCCTGCTTGTGGGAGTAGGCGGGGCCCCTGCATGCCACCCGTAGTTGGACGATCAATCTTCTGTTTAGTACTTCAACATAGTGATTTCCTCGTAAGAATTCACTCATGTCACATCAAGTAAATCTTATTGATGTACTGTCTAAATCTTATTGATTTAATGTCATGTTTTCTTTCTTTTCCTGCAATTTTACGATGCAGGTTTTGCCATGTGACATTCATCACAGAATAAACCGATTGGTTTGCTCTACGATGGCTATTTTTGCAGGTTTCACTTCTTATGTCGTGTCAGTAACGAAGGCACTGTCCATCACTTATATTACTGGAAAAAATTGGATCAGTCTGTTGTCTGACTACAAGCTGAATCCCTAAGATGAACTGCAGTTTGGTTTAACAAAAACGCCACAATTAGTCCTTCTCGCGTTTAAAAGAAATGAAGAAAAAAACTGGATCACGGTCACGGATCCTAGTCAAGTTAGAAAGCTGATCATAGTAGACCCGACACGATCGCCGCTGTCTCGCACATCGTGTCACGACCGGTTTTCCAATAAAAATATTTATTGAGAAACCAATCTTTTGAGTCCAGTATGAGATATATCCTCCTCACTGGTAGACAAATTCTTGATACGATAAGCCAGTAGCATAGGATATATTACAGGGTTGAGCTAGGGCTGCTCAACAAATTATTACAAGCGCGCCAATAATTATACATAATGGCGGATATAACACAATGTGTGGTGGCATACTACTGACTCGAGGATAAAGTGGTGGTGGAATAACACAGTGGGAAGTGTGATAACACGACTCTCAATCTGGCATTTCCTCGAGCGTCGAGGTGAGGCTCGGTAAATTTATTCGGGTTGCGGAAGCGGATATAATACAGTGACCAAATCCAGGGTCGCACGAGACTGACTGGGATTCCTCTAGGCGTCGGACTCGCTATCGAACTCTTCATCCATGAGATCGCCTTCGTCAGCATCTGGCCAAATCAACAAGCCAGTGAGTACTTTGAAAGTACTCGCAAGACAGTTTGGACGTAAGATATAACAAATGCATGCATGAATGCGTCATGATTAATTCACCAATGTACATTCAAAAATTAGCATAACGAGGTAAGTAAAAGGGAAACGGCGGTAGTCCGCCTGAAATCCCACAAAACATAAATGAAGATCGATCGGGTGTCTGAAGCGACGCCTCGAAAGGTGAAAAATAAGTATAAGGAAATGATGCCACAGTCGGGCGTCTTAGCGACACCACATAAAGGGCTTCAAAAGAAATGCCACAGTCGGACGTCGGGGCGACATCACAGAAAGGGCTTTAAAAGAAATGCCATAGTCGGACGTCGGGGCGACATCACAGAAAGGGCTTTAAACGAAATACCACAGTCGGGCGTCTTAGTGACACCACATAAAGGGCTTTAAAAGAAATGCCACAGTCGGACGTCGGGGCGACATCACAGAAAGGGCTTTAAAAGAAATACCACAGTCGGGCGTCTTAGCGACACCACATAAAGGGCTTGAAAAGAAAGTAAAATACAATTATGCCACAGTCGGACGTCTGAGCGACATCGCAAAAAGGGCTTTTATTCACAAGTAAATAATACTCATAATAAACATTCAATTTATGAGAATAAATGGGTTAGTCCATTCACAGAAATAATCATATAACCGGACTTAGCACTCAGGCGATTCACCGGAGTCTCTGTCATCAAAACTGAAATTTGATCAGGATAAGATAATATCGATCTTGGACATGGAATAGATGATTTGGAGGAAATATATGACTCTGCAGAGTTTGTACAAAATTTTTCCCACAGCCAACGGATTTCCGTAGTCCCGAAGGACTAGTTCCGTTTACGGTTTTTCAGAAGAAAACACAGCTATCCAGTACACACCCATCCTACCTCTCGATGCCAGGACTCACCCTAGACATCGTCCAAGAAAAACTTTTTAGACGGGGAGATCACAATCTCGAATAGCATGGGATCAAATTTATATACGCGCGCTCTAAGGGGTGCCCCCTCTCGGTCCCAACCGGAAACACCCATGCCCCCTGACCGGATGACTGGCTTTAATCCAGGGCCATGGAACCATCATCACGGCCTCTCCTTTTTGGTGTGTACCAGGAAGCGGTTTACAACTTACTAAGCCATATTCCTTACGAAAAATCTGTGGTAGTACAAGGAAGGAAGAATGGAAGGAACTGGAATGATACGAGTTGACATTGAAGTCACATAGTCTGGCATAAGCCTGGCATGCTACAACACTGCCATCTTACCCATCCTCATGCCAACACATGGCCATGCATACTCACATCCATCCACTTATGGATCATCGAACTCACTTACCTCAACATTGCATAAAATAACGTTCTTCGGTATGCTCATCAACATGCCATGAAACTAACTAAAAGCAAAACATGCCAAGACACTCATCATATCAAAAGTTCAAACATGCTTGCCTGGTTCAGAGTAGTCGGAGCCTAGCTCGGTGAAGTTCGCGGCTCCGTCACCTCCTTCGGTATCTACGATATAAAGAAAATATATGCGCTATCGTAAATACCAAGGGGTGCACAAAAAGTATTCCAAATATTTTCCAAATAAATCTGATAAAAAACTAGACAAAATTTTAAAGAGAACAGAAAAAGAATCAATCAAAAATACCTTTCTGTTTAAAAGTTATAAAGGTTTTTGTCCAAGGACTCATCTGTAATGAAACAGAAAGTTCCCAGGGGCTAGCTTATAAAAACAGAAAACGCTTCGGCAGAAACTACGCCAGCCCAAAGGGAAAGCGCATTTGGCAGAAGGCGTTTTCATAAAACACTTCGTTTAGAAAGGACAGAGAGGCTGACAGCGGGTCCCGCCTGTCAGGTTTGAACATACGAACGGGGCGGCAGATTTCGCCGGTGCCCGAGAGACGCGGTGGTCGCCGGCGGCGATCCACGGCGAGGCAGGGGGATCGGAGGGTACCTCTGTGTTTAGGGCACCTTCCCGCGTCGGTTGGTGGTGGTGGTGGTCGCCGGCGGACGGCGGCTCGGGTGGTCGAGGGACTCGTCGGAGAGAGCTGCGAAGGACAAATTGATGCTGGCGTTAGCTTACTGGGTGCTAGAGGGAGTAACTGACGGGGTTTGGGCGCCGGAGACGGCCTCACCGGAGCGAATCATGGTGGAGGCCGAGGCGGATCAGGGCGGCCGGAGTTGGGGAAGGAGACCTCCTCGAGGTCCTCCGGGTGGCTTGGCAGAGCTTTGGTGAGGTGTAGAGGTTGTGCGTGCTCGAGGGTGAGCTCGGGGGCCCTTTTTATAGGCGGCCCGAGGCGGTGGCCGTGAACGGGGGTCTCCGGTGCAGATTACGGTGGCGCAGGGCTTGGTCGGGGTAATTAGGGAGTTGTGCATCATCGTTGAGGTCCACCGGTTCCATTTAGGTGCTAATCGGGCTGGGATTTGGTGCTATGGGCGAGTTCGACAGAACGGGGCGGCGCGGGCCCGTCGGCGGCAGTGAGCATGTTCCGTGCTTGCCGGGCCACGGTGACGGTGCCACGGTCGTGCGCTGGCATGCATGAGGCCACGCGGAGAGCAGAGGGGCGTTGGGCGGCGCCGAACGGCGTTGAGCTGCCGTTCCGTCCCCTGTCGGCTGCCATGGGGGTTCGGCTGCCGCAAGACACGCCGGCGCGGGCGGCCAGGGGCGCCACCGACGCTGGGAAGACGCCAAGCGCGCGTGCGGGGGTGCTGGCCAGGGAGAAGAAGCCACGTGCAACGCGCCAAGCGCACTGTCAACGCGTGAGTGAAGCTAACGGACGAAAAACGACACTGAAGTCTGAATTTTCTGAAAATGAACAGCAACAGCGCAAGCAAGGTGTTCGACAGAATGAATTTGGCCTCTGGGGATTTTTCCTTGAGCTTAAACTTGGTGGAGTGGCTACTCATTGCTCCAGTAGGCTGCATGATTTTTGGTGGAATTTTTGGAGGAGTGTAGATATGAATTTCATCAAATTTGGCAAATCTGGTCCAAACTTGCAGAGACTGAATTTTGAAAAATTTGAAAAGAGAAGGAGTGGATCAAGATGGTTCTGGGTTGTGGGTACAAAGGACTTTCCAGGAGAGTTGGTTTGAGGTCAAAACTCAAATGAAAAAGGGTACTTGCTTTGAAAAACTCTCAGGCTCCAAATAATTTTCAGAAATGATTTGAGGGGAAAAATAATTATATAAAAAAAATCCAAAACTTGCTTGGATTAGTTGGGACAGAGAACTTAGGTTGATTACAAGGAGGAGGGGAGGTTTTGGAGGGGTTTTATCACATGGGAAAAATACAAAGTCATGGGTGGTTTTCAAGATATGAAAATCCCAAATTTTCATAGAGCTTCTTTTCAAAAGAAAAAGATTAAACTCACAAAATAATTTGAGAGGGAACCAACAGAGAAAAAGTTTCAAAAGATCAAACACCATAGCTTGAATAAAAATAAAACCTTGCCAAAGAAAAGGAAGTTTTTAAGAGGAAGGATTTCTGGAAAAATTTTAAATGCCCTCTTTTAAAATCCAACAAAGTTTTTGATGAAAACCAAATTTAAAATTTTGGAGTGTCACAACACCTACCCCCTTAGGAAAAATCTCGTCCCCGAGATTTCAGCTGATCCTTAAATAAGTGTGGATGCTCTGTCCGAAGAAAATCCTCTCTTTCCCAAGTTGCTTCACTGTCGGTGTGATTGCTCCACTGGACTTTGAGAAACTTGATGGTCTTATGTCGGGTCCTCCTTTCAGACTCCTCTAAAATTCTTACGGGACGTTCCCGATAAGTGAGGTCTGGCTGCACGTCAATGTTTTCATGGGATACTTGTTCCTCTGGGTTGCTTACGCACTTCCTCAATTGCGAGACATGGAACACGTCGTGGATGTCGGACAAGTCTTCGGGCAAGTCTAGCTGGTAGGCTACAGTGCCTCTTCGTGCCACGATGCAGAATGGTCTAATGAATCTTGGTGCTAACTTTCCTTTAATCTTAAACCGTTGCAGTCCCCTCATAGGTGATACTCGTAGGTACACGAATTCAACGGGTTCGAAGCTGACCCTACGATGTTTCTGATCATAATAACTCTTCTGTCGACTTTGAGTGGTCTTAAGTTGGTCTCTGATTAGCTTGACCTTTTCCTCGGCTTCTCTGAGCATGTATGGTCCGAAGATGCGGCTGTCTCCGGTCTCTGACCAATTTAACGGGGTACGACATCTTCGTCCGTATAAAGCCTCAAATGGTGCCATTTGTAGGCTGGCCTGGTAGCTATTGTTGTACGCGAACTCAGCGTATGGCAGGCTTTCTTCCCAACTGGTTCCATAGGTGAGGACACATGCTCTCAGCATGTCCTCTAAAACCTGGTTTACGCGTTCTGTTTGTCCATCAGTCTGTGGGTGGTATGCGGTACTAAAGGCTAGTTGGGTTCCCAAAGCCTGGTGCAAATGCTCCCAAAATCTTGAGACGAACTGAGTGCCTCTGTCGGATATTATAGTCTTCGGGACACCGTGCAGACAAACTATACGGGAAAGATAAATCCTGGCAAGCCTCTGAGTGGTGTGGGTCGTCTTTATTGGAATAAAGTGTGCCACTTTGGTTAACCTGTCAGTGATGACCCATATGGCATCATTCCCGTGTCGTGACCGAGGTAGTCTGACAATGAAATCCATCCCTATTTCATCCCATTTCCACTCAGGTATTTTGTTTGGTTGCAGTAGTCCGGCTGGTCTCTGATGCTCAGCTTTTATGCGTTGACATGAGTCGCAACATGCAATGAAGGTGACTATGTCCCTCTTCATACCGTGCCACCAAAATCTTTCCTGAATATCTTTATACATTTTGGTTCCTCCAGGGTGGATCGAGTACGGGGCGTTGTGGGCTTCAGCTAAAATCTGCTGTTTAAGGTCTTCTATGTTTGGCACGCAGAGCCTTTCTCCGTACCATAATATTCCTTCATTGTCTATGACGAATTCCGAGGCCTTGCCCATACTCAGCTTTCTTTTGATGCCTTCGATGCTGGTGTGACCGGACTGAGCTCCTTTAATTTTCCCCACAAGGTCGGGTTGTATTTCCAAGTTTGATATGGTGCCTTCTGCTACCATTATCAAGTTGAGCTTGGCAAATTCTTGTTGGAATTCGGGCCTCAAACTGTGCAGATTGTTTTCGTCGGAGCTGGGGTTCCGACTAAGGGCATCGGCCACCACATTTGCTTTCCTTGGATAGTAATGGATACCAACATCATAATCCTTTACCAACTCCAACCAACGTCGTTGCCATAAGATTAGTTCTGGCTGTGTGAAAATATATTTGAGACTTTTGTGATCCGTATATATTTCACATCGATTCCCAAGTAAGAAATGCCTCCATTCCTTGAGTGCATGTATAACTGCTGCCATTTCTAAGTCATGAGTGGGATAATTTTCCTCATGCTTGCGAAGTTGCCTTGAAGCATAGGCGACAACCTTGCCTTCCTGCATAAACACGCATCCGAGACCCTTTCTGGACGCGTCACAATATACTTCAAAATTCTTGTGTATGTCGGGTACAATTAATACCGGTGCTGTCGTTAACTTCCGCTTTAGTTCTTGGAAACTTTTTTCGCAGGCTTCTGTCCATTCAAACTTCTTATCTTTCTTGAGCAACTGTGTCATAGGCTTGGCTATGGTGGAGAATCCTTCAATAAATCTGCGGTAATATCCTGCCATTCCCAAGAAACTCCGTATGTCCGTTACGCTGGCTGGTGACTTCCAGCCAAGTACGGCCTTGACTTTCTCTGGGTCCACTGCGATACCGTCTTGGGTCAGTACGTGGCCTAGAAAGCCTACTTGTCTTAGCCAAAATTCGCACTTGCTGAACTTGGCATACAATTGGTGTTTTCTGAGCTCTCCTAGCACAATCCTGAGATGTTCTGCGTGCTCTTCTGGTGTCTTGGAGTATACCAGAATATCGTCGATGAATACCACGACAAACTTGTCCATAAACTTCATAAATACTTTGTTCATGAGGTGAAGAAAATATGCTGGGGCGTTAGTTAATCCAAATGGCATCACTGTGAACTCGTACAGTCCATATCTGGAGGTGAAGGCTGTTTTGGGGATATCTTCCATTCGTACCTTCAATTGATGGTATCCTGACCTTAAGTCAATTTTTGAGAATACCTTGGCCTGAGCGAGTTGATCAAACAAATCGTTTATCCTTGGCATCGGGTATTTGTTTTTGACGGTGACCATGTTAAGTGCTCGATAGTCAATACACAATCTCAGCGTTCCATCCTTCTTTTTGGAAAATAAAATGGGTGATCCCCAAGGTGACGAGCTGGCTCGAATGTATCCTTTGTCTAGCAATTCCTTTATTTGTTTCTTCAATTCAACTAATTCAGATGGTGCCATTCGGTACGGTTTCTTGTATATGGGGGTGGTTCCTGGTGCGAGCTCAATGCTGAATTCCATCTCTCGGTCTGGTGGCATTCCTGGTAGCTCTTCAGGGAATACATCTGGAAATTCACACACTACTGGAACCTTGTTTAGCTCAGAAACGTCCACCTTATTTAATCTCGGTTGCCGGGGTATTTTTCCTTCCTTGGCTGATACTCTTATGGTCTTCCCTTGGTGGTGTGTGAGAATTACTGTCCTGTTGAAACAGTCGATAAACCCCTTGTTGGTGGTTAGCCAATCCATCCCTAGGATGACATCCAGTCCTTTATTTTCCAACACAATAAGATTTGCGTGAAACTTCAATCCTTCGAACTCAATGACCACATTCTGTCAGTAATTCTGAGTAACTTGCTGAATCCCAGGGGACTTGATGATCATGGATTTCTCCAAAGGAAGCATCGAAAAATTATTTTGCAAAGCAAAAAATTTCGAAATGAAAGAGTGAGAAGCTCCAGAATCAAACAAAACCATTGCAGGTATTGTGTTGACAGGAAACGTACCGAGTATGATATCCGGAGCATTTTGTGCCTCCTCTTTGGTTACATGGTTCAGATGACCCTTCCTGTGGTTATTGTTGGGATTGAAATTGTTTCGCTTGGGCGCGGAATTGTTGCCGCCGTTGTTCGGCTTTGGGGTTGAGTTCCTTGGCTTGGGGCACTGTTTGGCATAGTGCCCTTCTTCTCCACAAGCGTAACAAGTAACGCCGGGGCGATAGGTGAATTCCTTGTCCCTTGCATGGAAATTCTTGATTGGGCGTGAGACATTGGATGAGGATTTGTGTGTCCCACCCTTTTGGAAATCTGTCCTGCTTCGGTGATTGCGAGCATGGTTAGTCTGGTCCCTTTTTCGCTTGCGGATATCTTCCAGACTGCGTCTCTCATTTTCCAGAGTAATGGCTTTGTCCACCAGTGTTTTAAAATCAGGAAAGGTGTGCACGACCAGTTGGCATTTAAGCGCGGGCGCCAGACCGTCAAGGAATTTCTCCATCTTCTTGATTTCAGTCATACGCTCTTCATTGGCGTAGCGGGACAATAGAGTAAATTGACTCTTGTAATATGACACTGTCATGTTCCTTTGTTTGAGGTCATCGAACTCTCTCTTCTTGATTTTCATAATACTCTTAGGAATGTGTGCACCACGGAAACCTTCCTTGAAATCATCCTAGGATATGTCATTTTCGTTGGGATGCATGTGCAGAAAATTCTCCCACCACGATGCGGCTGCTCCTGTGAGATAGTGCGGAGCATACAATACCTTTTCGGGGTCTGAACATTTTGCAATAATTAATTTTCTCTCCATATCTCGAAGCCAGTCCTCGGCTTCAAGAGGCTTGTCAGTATGAGAAAATGTTTGAGGACGTGTCTTCTGTAGCTCAGATAACTTGGAATGCTGCTGATACTGTCCATGGTGATTTCCCATGTTGATGACTTGGTTCATCATTTCACGATGTTGTTGCTGACTCTGTTCATAAAGGCGGCACATTTGGGAAAATGCCGTTTCACTGTTCTGTTGACTCGACTGCCCTTGTGTGAAATTGTTGCCTGGTTGAGTGTCATAATCTTCCTCTGGCGGAGTAGGCATGGAGCGAGTCCAAGGACGAGACATTTTTCACTCTGGGGATATATTTTGTAAAACTCATAAGAAAAGCGAAGAGGGTCGCAAAAACAAATCCAAAATTGCACAAGGATGGCAATTAATTTAAATGACCAAGATCACTTAAGAAAACAAATCGAATTGCGCACAGAGAAGGACTGCTCATTACATATCTTACACGCGGGCGATAATTATACAATACATCACTCAGGATATGCGTACATAATCCTGACATGTTATTTAGGCTAGTGCACTTCTCCAGTTCCTACATGATGCGCAAACAGGCTACTTCTCATAACCTATGTACATATCTTACAAAGCGGTACATCGCATGACGGGCAAGCGCACTCAGCCGGAAATGTTGACGATCTCTTTGGCCCTGCCAAGGGTGAGGCACAGTGAGGCTGGGGACTCGACCTCCTCCTCACTAATAGGCTCCAGACGTGAAGGGCTGCGTCGGGTAGATGGAGCGGGTGCCAGGGGCGGAGCAACACGAATAGGAGTAGGCACAACGGGTGGTGCAGTGCGCGCTGGAGTGGGCGCAATGGCCTGGTTGAACTCTTCGGTGGTAGGCAGGCGACGAGTAGGTGCATAAGATGCTGATGACGAGACAAAAGTCAGTGGCGGTGCGGCGGGCAGGAGCTCCCTCCTGTTGGCGGCACAGCCATGGACTGAGTCCATGCGGGCAGCTACAAAGTCGTCCACCAGGTTGTCGAAGGCTGCCTCCAGAGCCCGGAGATACTCAATAAGCATCTCAAAAGCCTCATCTCGTTCTCCTCTGGGGCAGGAGAATGCGTAGTGACAGGTGTAAGGCACATGGCATGGAAGATAGCGGTAACGACGAGTCTTCATCGCGGGAAGGACATCCCTGAGGCGAGCTATCGCCTCACGGTCTGCCATCTGCATAGCATGCCTCTCCGTAGGCATGGCTCTTCCCATGAACCGGAAGCGGTGCAACTCACCACGCCCTCCCCTGAATTGCACTGTGGCCTGGTGCATGGTCAGACTGTCGTTGACCTTGTGCCGGTAGAGTGTGAAGACTGGGCGCACAGACGGCCCCATCGCGACCTGAACGATGAAGGAGAGAAGCTTGACGAACCCATCGGGCACGTTGGCGAAGGTCTGAGACTCGCAGCTGTTGTCGGCCATCTACAAAAGTAGGCAAAAATTGTGCATGGTCAGATCATAAATTTATGCTGACTGACAGAAAATGACTACAATTGCAAAAATATAAATTAGCTATATCATGCTAATAACCAATTAGCGATCGCACCTAGTGGCTTCCTACAGTCAGCCTGGCTCTGGTACCAAGCTTGTCACGATCGGTTTTCCAATAAAAATATTTATTGAGAAACCAATCTTTTGAGTCCAGTATGAGAGAAATCCTCCTCACTGGTAGACAAATTCTTGATACGATAAGCCAGTAGCATAGGATATATTACAGGGTTGAGCTCGGGCTGCTCAACAAATTATTACAAGCGCACCAATAATTATACATAATGGCGGATATAACACAATGGTGTGGGGGCATACTACTGACTCGAGGATAAAGTGGTGGTGGAATAACACAGTGGGAAGTGTGATAACACGACTCTCAATCTAGCATTTCCTCGAGCGTCGACGTGAGGCTCGATAAATTTATCCAGGTTGCGGAAGCGGATATAATACAGTGACCAAATCCAGGGTCGCACGAGACTGACTGGGATTCCTCTAGGCATCGTACTCGCTATCGAACTCTTCATCCATGAGATCGCCTTCGTCAGCATCTGGCCAAATCAACAAGCCAGTGAGTACTTTGAAAGTACTCGCAAGACAGTTCGGACGTAAGATATAACAAATGCATGCATGAATGTGTCATGATTAATTCACCAATGTACATTCAAAAATTAGCATAACGAGGTAAGTAAAAGGGAAACGGCGGTAGTCCGCCTGAAATCCCACAAAACATAAATGAAGACCGATCGGGTGTCTGAAGCGACGCCTCGAAAGGTGAACAAATAAATATAAGGAAATGATGCCACAGTCGGGCGTCTTAGCGACACCACATAAAGGGATTTAAAAGAAATGCCACAGTCGGACATCGGGGCGACATCACAGAAAGGGCTTTAAACGAAATGCCACAGTCGGACATCGGGGCGACATCACAGAAAGGGCTTTAAACGAAATACCACAGTCGGGCGTCTTAGCGACACCACATAAAGGGCTTTAAAAGAAATGCCACGGTCGGACGTCGGGGAGACATCACAGAAAGGGCTTTAAAAGAAATACCACAGTCGGGCGTCTTAGCGACACCACATAAAGGGCTTGAAAAGAAAGTAAAATACAATTATGCCACAGTCGGACGTCTGAGCGACATCGCAAAAAGGGCTTTTATTCACAAGTAAATAATACTAATAATAAACATTCAATTTATGAGAATAAATGGGTTAGTCCATTCACAGAAATAATCATATAACCGGACTTAGCACTCAGGCGATTCACCGGAGTCTCTGTCATCAAAACTGAAATTTGATCAGGATAAGATAATATCGATCTTGGACATGGAATAGATGATTTGGAGGAAATATATGACTCTACAGAGTTTGTACAAAATTTTTCCCACAGCCAACGGATTTCCGTAGTCCCGAAGGACTAGTTCCGTTTACAGTTTTTCGGAAGAAAACACAGCTATCCAGTACACACCCATCCTACCTCTCGATGCCAGGACTCAACCTAGACATCGTCCAAGAAAAACTTTTGAGACGGGGAGATCACAATCTCGAATAGCGTGGGATCAAATTTATATACGCGCGCTCTAAGGGGTGCCCCCCTCTCGGTCCCAACCGGAAACACCCATGCCCCCTGACCGGATGACTGGCTTTAATCCAGGGCCATGGAACCATCATCACGGCCTCTCCTTTTTGGTTTGTACCAGGAAGCGGTTTACAACTTACTAAGCCATATTCCTTACGAAAAATCTGTGGTAGTACAAGGAAGGAAGAATGGAAGGAACTGGAATGATACGAGTTGACATTGAAGTCACATAGTCTGGCATAAGCCTGGCATGCTACAACACTGCCATCTTACCCATCCTCATGCCAACACATGGCCATGCATACTCACATCCATCCACTTATGGATCATCGAACTCACTTACCTCAACATTGCATAAAATAACGTTCTTCGGTATGCTCATCAACATGCCATGAAACTAACTAAATGCAAAACATGCCAAGACACTCATCATATCAAAAGTTCAAACATGCTTGCCTGGTTCAGAGTAGTCGGAGCCTAGCTCGGTGAAGTTCGCGGCTCCGTCACCTCCTTCGGCATCTACGGTATAAAGAAAATATATGCGCTATCGTAAATACCAAGGGGTGCACAAAATGTATTCCAAATATTTTTCAAATAAATCTGATAAAAAACTAGACAAAATTTTAAAGAGAACAGAAAAAGAATCAATCAAAAATACCTTTCTGTTTAAAAGTTATAAAGGTTTTTGTCCAGGGACTCATCTGTAATGAAACAGAAAGTTCCCAGGGGCTAGCTTATAAAAACAGAAAACGCTTCGGCAGAAACTACGTCAGCCCAAAGGGAAAGCGCATTTGGCAGAAGGCATTTTTAGAAAACGCTTCGTTTAGAAAGGACAGAGAGGCTGACAGCGGGTCCCGCCTGTCAAGTTTGAATATACGAATGGGGCGACAGATTTCGCCGGTGCCCGAGAGACGCGGTGGTCGCCGGCGGCGATCCACGGTGAGGCAGGGGGATCGGAGGATACCTCCGTGTTCAGGGCACCTTCCCGCGTCGGTTGGTGGTGGTGGTGGTCGCCGGCGAGTACCACGTCGACGGCGAGCTTTGCTCCGGCGGACGGCGGCTCGGGTGGTCGAGGGACTCGTCGGAGAGAGCTGCGAAGGACAAATTGATGCTGGCGTTAGCTTACTGGGTGCTAGAGGGAGTAACTGACGGGGTTTGGGCGCCGGAGACGGCCTCACCGGAGCGAATCATGGTGGAGGCCGAGGAGGATCGGGGCGGCCGGAGTTGGGGAAGGAGACCTCCTCGAGGTCCTCCGGGTGGCTTGGCAGAGCTTTGGTGAGGTGTAGAGGTGGTGCTTGCTCGAGGGTGAGCTCGGGGGCCCTTTTTATAGGCGGCCCGAGGCGGTGGCCGTGAACGGGGGTCTCCGGTAAAGATTACGGCGGCGCAGGGCTTGGTCGGGGTAATTAGGGAGTTGTGCGTCGTCGTTGAGGTCCACCGGTTCCATTTAGGTGCTAATCGGGCTGGGATTTGGTGCTATGGGCGAGTTCGACAGAACGGGGCGGCGCGGGCCCGTCGGCGGCAGTGAGCATGTTCCGTGCTTGCCGGGCCACGGCGACGGTGCCACGGGCGTGCGCTGGCATGCATGAGGCCACGCGGAGAGCAGAGGGGCGTTAGGCGGCGCCGAACGGCGTTGAGCCGCCGTTCCGTCCCCTGTCGGCTGCCACGGGGGTTCGGCCGTCGCAAGACACGCCGGCGCGGGCGGCCAGGGGCGCCACCGACGCTGGGAAGACGGCAAGCGCGCGTGCGGGGGTGCTGGCCAGGGAGAAGAAGCCGCGTGCAACGCGCCAAGCGCACTGTCAACGCGTGAGTGAAGCTGACGGACGAAAAACGACACTGAAGTCTGAATTTTCTGAAAATGAACAGCAACAGCGCAAGCAAGGTGTTCGACAGAATGAATTTGGCCTCTGGGGATTTTTCCTTGAGCTGAAACTTGGTGGAGTGGCTACTCATTGCTCCAGTAGGCTGCATGATTTTTGGTGGAATTTTTGGAGGAGTGTAGATATGAATTTCATCAAATTTGGCAAATCTGGTCCAAACTTGCAGAGACTGAATTTTGAAAAATTTGAAAAGAGAAGGAGTGGATCAAGATGGTTCTGGGTTGTGGGTACAAAGGACCTTCCAGGAGAGTTGGTTTGAGGTCAAAACTCAAATGAAAAAGGGTACTTGCTTTGAAAAACTCTCAGGCTCCAAATAATTTTCAGAAATGATGTGAGGGGAAAAATAATTATATAAAAAAATCCAAAACTTTCTTGGATTAGTTGGGACAGAGAACTTAGGTTGATTACAAGGAGGAGGGGAGCTTTTGGAGGGGTTTTATCACATGGGCAAAATACAAAGTCATGGGTGGTTTTCAAGATATGAAAATCCCAAATTTTCATAGAGCTTCTTTTTAAAAGAAAAAGATTAAACTCACAAAATAATTTGAGAGGGACCAACAGAGAAAAAGTTTCAAAAGATCAAACACCATAGCTTGAATAAAAATAAAACCTTGCCAAAGAAAAGGAAGTTTTTAAGAGGAAGGATTTCTGGAAAATTTTTAAATGCCCTCTTTTAAAATCCAACAAAGTTTTTGATGAAAACCAAATTTAAAATTTTGGAGTGTCACACATCGGTACCACCTTCAGCAACGGATCAAGCATCGACAGTTTCTCTAGCACTGACAGTGGCAACAACTCAGTCTGATTCAGCTGAGAATTGGGCACCGATCGCGTCAGCGGATCAGTCTGATCTACCGGAGGATCGCACATCGACACCGGCACCTGCTGAGGGAGTCCTGAATTAGGGGGTCCTCGGACAGCCGGACTATATACTTTGGCCGGACTGTTGGACTATGAAGATACATGATTGAAGACTTCGTCCCGTGTCCGGATGGGACTCTCCTTCTCTGTAACCGACTCTGTGTAACCCTAGCTCCCTCCGGTGATTATATAAACCGGAGGGTTTAGCCCGTAGGACAACATACAATCATAATCATAGGCTAGCTTCTAGGGTTTAGCCTCTACAATCTCGTGGTAGATCAACTCTTGTAATACTCATATCATCAAGATCAATCAAGCAGGAAGTAGGGTATTACCTCCATTGAGAGGGCCCGAACCTGGGTAAACATCGTGTCCCCCGCCTCCTATTACCATTAGCCTTAGACGCACAGTTCGGGACCCCCTACCCGAGATCCACCGGTTTTGACACCGACATTGGTGCTTTCATTGAGAGTTCCACTGTGTCGTCACAATAAGGCTTGATGGCTCCTTCAATTTTCTTGAACAACGCGATCCAGGGTGAGGTTTTCCTCCCCGGACAGATCTTCATATTCGGCGGCTTCGTACTACGGGCCAACTCGCTTGGCCGTCTGGAGAAGATCGATAGCTACGCCCCTGGCCATCAGGTCAGGTTTGGAAGCTTAAACTATACTGCCGACATCCGCGGAGACTTGATCTTCGACAGATTCGGACCCATGACAGGCACGCCGAACAGTCACGATGAGCATGACTTAGATCTGCCATCAGACAGTGTTCGAGAGATCATGCCTACGGCTGCCCCGGCCCTCAATGCGGAGCAGATCATGCCATCCAAGGACGGGCGGATGGACCCCACCATGGAGGCCGCACACTCAGCGGTAATAGAGCCGACCACTGACTTCACCCCTTATGCGGCCGGTGTCATCAGACCCTCAGACTCCTCTCCGGCTACAGGCTCTGAACCGCGTGCATCCGTGCCTATCGAATCTGATTGGGCACCGATCATGGAGTTTACCTCCGCGAATATCTTGCAGCACTCGCCCTTGGGCGACGTGCTAAATTCATTGAGGTCTCTCTCCTTGTCAGGAGACTCTTGGCCGAACTATGTCCGACTGGAGTGGGAAGCGGACGATGAAGAAATTCGTTCCCCACCCACCCCCCACTTAATAGCCACTGTCGATGACTTAACCGACGTGCTTGACTTCAACTCCGAAGACATTGACGGTATGGACGATGATGCAGGAGAAGAACAGGAACCACCACCCTCAGGGCGCTGGACAACCACCTCATCATATGATATATACATGGTGGATACCCCCAAAGAAAGCAATGGCGATGAGGCAACGGAGGATAATCCCCTTGAGAAACAATCTAAGCACTGGCATCATAGGCGCCGCTCCAAGCCCCGCCATAGCAAAAATAGAGATACCGGCATAAGAGATGATAACAATCTGGATGGTGCCGAAGACAAAAACAACCCCGCCCAGCCAGGCTTTGAGCAGGCCGAGCGGGAGTATGGGCACGCCAGCCCCAAGGAACAGGCAACAGACGGAGAATCAGAGGATGACAATTACATTACCCTCCCCGAAGACGAAGTGAGCCTTGGCGACAAAGAATTCATCGTGCCTGAGGATCCCGTCAAGCAGGAGCGCTTCAAGCGCCGGCTTATAGCCACTGCAAAAAGCCTGAAGAAGAAGCAGCAACAACTTCAAGCTGATCAAGATCTGCTAACTGATAGGTGGACTGAAGTCCTGGCAGCTGACGAATACGGACTCGAGCGCCCTACCAAAAGTTACCCAAAGTGCAGGTTGCTACCTCAACTCGAGGAGGAGGCATTAAAGCCCACACTACCAGTGCACGATGCGGCTGACCGGCCACCTCGTGGCCGAGACAAAGCAGCGTATCAGCCCGAACTCTAGCCCGCACCCATCGCCAATCAAACAGTAACACTAAGGCCCGGGGCTACACGAGGACCTGAGAGACGCATTGCAAAACAAAGAAGGACGGTCAAGATCGATCTACGGATCACGAGGGCGCGCCACAACGCGTGACGATGATCGTCATGCCGGATATGCTAAAAGCAAATCTGGCTGGGCCGAATACAATAGACCAGACTCATTTGAACTGCGTTGTGATGTAGCCCGGCATAGAGGCACCGCACACCCCCTATACTTCACCGATGAAGTAATAGATCATTAATTCCTAGAAGGGTTTAAACCCGTGAACATCGAATCATATGATGGTACAACAAACTCCGCAGTATGGAGTTGAAGATTTCCTTCTCCACATTCACATGGCCCGCAGTGATGATCTACATGCCATCAAGTACCTCCCACTAAAACTCAAAGGACCGGCTCGACATTGGTTGAATGGCCTGTCGACAAACTCCATTGGCAATTGGGAGAACTTGGATGATGCATTCCTTGACAACTTCCAGGGCACTTATGTGCGACCACCGGATGCTGATGATTTAAGTCACATAACCCAGCAGCCCAGAGAGTCAGCCGGGAAATTCTGGACTCGGTTCCTAACTAAAAAGAACCAAATCGTCGATTGTCCGGATGCCGAAGCCTTAGCGGCCTTTAAGCATAACATCCCCGACGAATGGCTCGCCCGACACCTCGGCCAAGAGAACCGAAGTCCATGTCAGCCCTCACGACACTCATGACCCGCTTCTGTGCGGGCGAGGAAGCTGGCTGGCTCGCAACAACAACACATCAAGAAATCCTGGCACTTCCGATGCCAGAGGAAGCAACGGCAAGCCACGACACAACAAACACAAGCATCACAACAATGGCGACAACACCAAAGACACAGCAGTCAATGCTGGATTCAGTGGCTATAAGTCTGGTCAGCGGAAAAAGCCATTCAAAAGAAACAATCCGGGCCCGTCCAGTTTGGACTGCATACTCGATCGCTCGTGTCAAATTGACGGCACGCCCGATAAACCAGCCAACCACACCAACAGAGAATGTTGGGTGTTCAAACAGGCCGGCAAGTTGAATGCCAAAAACAAGGAAAAGGGGCTGCACAACGACGACGACGAAGAGCCCCGGCCACCGAACATAGGAGGGCAGAAGAAATTCCCTCCCCAAGTGAAAACGGTGAACATGATATACGCAACCCATATCCCCAAGCGGGAACGGAAGCGTCCACTAAGGGACGTCTATGCGATGGAGCCAGTCGCCCCATAGTTCAACCCATGCTCTTCTTGTCCGATCACTTTCGATTGTAGGGACCATCCTACCAGTATCCGCCATGGCGGTTCTGCCGCATTGGTCCTTGACCCCATCATTGACAGATTCCACCTCACAAGAGTCCTTATGGACGGTGGAAGCAACCTGAACCTGCTCTATCAGGATACATTGCGCAAAATGGGCATCGACCCCTCAAGGATCAAACCCACAAAAACCACCTTTAAGGGTGTCATACCAGGTGTAGAGGCCTGTTGCACGGGCTCAATCACACTGGAAGTGGTCTTTGGATCTCCAGACAATTTCTGAAGCGAGGAGTTAATCTTCGATATAGTCCCCTTCCGCAGTGGCTATCACGCACTACTCGGATGAACCGCATTTTCCAGATTCAATGCAGTACCACATTATGCATACCTAAAGCTCAAATGCCAGGAGCTCATGGGGTTATAACAGTTAATGGAAACACAAAGCGCTCGCTCCGTATGGAGGAGCACACTGCGGCCCTCGCAACAGAAGTACAAAGCAGCCTTCTTAGGCAGACCGCCAATTCGGCGACAAAACCACTGAACACCGTCAAGCGAGTCCGGAGTACCGTGCAACAGGATCGTCCGGCATGTCCAGAGCTCGCCTAGCAGTTCGGCCTCCACCCTAGTCCCAGTCAAGCGGCGAAATTTGTGCTGCGCGTACATAATTACGCACTCAAAATACCATGGGCCTAGGCAGAGGCACGACTATGATACGGTGTGCAATGCGGCTCAACCGCCTCAGGATCCGTATATCTTCACACCTTTTTCTTTTCAGGAGGCCCTCCCGATAGTCCGACCATCGGACATATAACAGGATGGAAACACCAAGGAGACAAGAAGCTTTGGCGTACAAGGGAATCCCCAAGTGGTCTCTGATAACGATCGTTATACCTGTTTTACATACCCACATACAGCTTACCCTTGGCCAGGACATGTCAAATAGTCCTATTTTGCTTATCGCATTACTTGTATACATACGCTTTGACGTATTATTTAAATAACAATGGAAAATAATGTACAGTGTCAGCTTACTATTACATTTCTTTATCCTTTCCTTTACTGCTTATTTATTACAAATTGCACCCGTACATTTTGGTACGTCTACTCGCCAAGGGCTTCAGTATACCCCATAACACGGCAAGAAAAGTCCCAACACTTTCGACAGTTCATCACCCCGAACTTATAGCACTATATGCATCAGCTCCAAATCATGTCTAGGGTCAATAGTTGGGTTTGCCTGGCTCCCATGTTTTGGTACCTTACGTTCTGCTATATCGGCTAAGGTAGCACAGGGAGAACTACTGCGATTGTGTCCCGGTTTGTCCGGACGAACACCTCAGTTGAGAAAGCCGAAAACTGACTGTCATGATGAGGCGAGAGCTGGTCGCTGTTCGAGAGGTCTCAAATCCTTAAAGATTTTCTCCGCTTCGGGCGAGGAATCGGCCTTGTCCGATTTAGGCGTGCATAGCGCCCCAAGTTTGGTCTTCCAAATACTAGGGGCTTCGCCAAAATTTAAAATTGTAGACTTCTATGGCTAAGTGAGAGTGATAAAGCTGTATAGTCTGATTGCCTTGTTCGCTGCGCTAAACACCTCCTTAAAAGACCAATTTTTTTTGGATAAAGAGTGTTTAGATTTATTCAGAACACCCTAGTACTAGTTACATGGGGGCAGAAGCCGACGACTGACCAACTCTCAGACTTTATAAACGGCCGCACAGAAGGTAATATTTTAAATCAACAAGCGTTATATAGTGCACATGAACTCATTTTCATATTACAGGATGACGTAAGTACATTCATTCAAATATTACATCCTTAGCGCATTCCTCTGCGACAAGGCGGGCACCCTTCAGGACATTATCATAATACTGTTCGGTGTGGCGATGCTCCTTGCCCTTCGGCGGCCCCTCCGTCACCAGCTTCTCAGCGTCCATCTTCGCCCAGTGCACTTTTGCACGGGCCAAGGCCCTGCCCGCACCTTCAATGTAGATGGACTACTTAATGACTTCAAGCCACGGACATGCATTTACCATCTGCTTTACAAGGCCGACATAGCTGCTGGGCAGGGGCTCGCCAGGCCACAGCCGGACTATTAAGTCCTTCATGGCCAGTTCTGCCGCCTTGTGCAGTTTGACCAGTTGCTTCAGCTGGTCACTCAAGGGCAGCGGATGTTCGGTCCCAATTTACTAGGACCAGCACAACTGCTCCGTCGAGCTTCCTTCTTCGGCACGGTAGAACTCCACGGCATCCGATATGCTGCGCGGCAGATCTGCGAACGCTCTTGGAGAGCTCCGAATTCGAGTAAGTAAAAGGAAGGTCTCCTTCACATGCTTGCTTTGCATAATGAATGCCTTACCCTCCGCTATCTTCTTGGCCGCCTGAATCTCCTTGAGGGCCTTTTGAGCTTCAGCCTTGGCGTCTTGCACGCTCTAGAGGGCCTTCGCAAGCTCGGACTCTTGCGTCTTGGAGTCACGCTCCAAGGACTCGAATTTTTTGACGAAGCCCTGGAGCCTTGCTGGACCTCATCAACCCGAGCCTCCTGCTTCTCGCGCTCGGTGTGCTCCTTGGCCACTTTGTCTTCGGCCTCGGACAACGCCTTCTTAAGGGCCGCCACTTCGGTCGTGGCCCCTATTAAAATTCATGATACTTCTATTAGCATCAACAATCTTTCCTTTATATGACACAAGGACGGGGTATCTCTTACCTTTGTTCGCCTCGAGCTGCCTCTTCATGACACCGAGGAAAGACCTCCGCAGTGCAGGCGGCAACGGCCAGCAGCGACGCCTGCTTATTCACATAGACATAATATGATTAGACTCCTAGGGATGTTATTTGATCCTCTGTTCGTCCTTTCTTTCCGAACACCAAACAGAGTATCAGGGGCTACTATCTATACTGTGATGTTTTCTCATAATTTAATTACTTACATCAAAGCCTGTTAGGAGGCTGGCGCAAGCTTCGGTCAATCCACTTTTGGTGGACCAAACCTTCGCAATCACCGTACTCATAAGAGTACGGTGTTCTTCATCAAGGGAAGCGCCCTAAAGCGCTTCCAGCAAGTTGTCCAATGCCTCTGGATGGACAGAGGTCATCGGCACAGGCGGCTCGCCCCCCTTAGCGAGGGGCTACCTGCCTGAATCCGGAACCACTGGAGGTTCCGTTGTAGTATCCGGCTGGGGGCCAAACTTGCTGCGGCCCCCCTCATCAGAATCCATGGGGGTCCCCCCCCCCATGTGCCCGGTGTCGGGGATTTCTGAAGGAAATATGCCCTAGAGGCAATAATAAAGTTATTATCTATTTCCTTATATCATGATAAATGTTAATTATTCATGCTAGAATTGTATTAACCGGAAACATAATACATGTGTGAATACATAGAAAAACAGAGTGTCACTAGTATGCCTCTACTTGACTAGCTCGTTAATCGAAGATGGTTATGTTTCCTAACCATAGACATGAGTTGTCATTTGATTAACGGGATCACATCATTAGGAGAATGATGTGATTGACTTGACCCATTCCGTTAGCTTAGCACATGATCGTTTAGTATGTTGCTGTTGCTTTCTTCATGACTTATACATGTTCCTATGACTATGAGATTATGCAACTCCCGTTTACCAGAGGAACACTTTGTGTGCTACCAAAGGTCACAACGTAACTGGGTGATTATAAAGGTGCTCTACAGGTGTCTCCGAAGGTACATGTTGGGTTGGCGTATTTCGAGATTAGGATCTGTCACTCCAATTGTTGGAGAGGTATCTCTGGGCCCTCTCGGTAATACAAATCACTTAAGCCTTGCAAGCATTGCAACTAATGCGTTAGTTGCGGGATGATGTATTACAGAACGAGTAAAGAGACCTGCCGGTAACGAGATTGAACTAGGTATTGAAATACCGACGATCAAATCTCGGGCAAGTAACATACCGATGACAAAGGGAACAACGTATGTTGTTATGCGGTTTGACCGATAAAGATCTTCGTAGAATATGTAGGAGCCAATATGAGCATCCAGGTTCCGCTATTGGTTATTGACTGGAAACGTGTCTCGGTCATGTCTACATAGTTCTCGTACCCGTAGGGTCCGCACACTTAAGGTTTCGATGACAGTTATATTATGAGTTCATGTGTTTTGATGTACCGAAGGAGTTCGGAGTCCCGGATGAGATCGGGGACATGATGAGGAGTCACGAAATGGCCGAGACATGAAGATTGATATATTGTAAGCCTATGTTTGAATATCGGAAGTGCTCCGGGAGAAATCTGGATTTTACCGGACTACCGGGAGGTTACCGGAACCCCCCGGGAACATAATGGGCCTTAGTGGGCGTAGGTGGAAGAGAGGAGAGGAGGCTAGGGCTGGGCCGCACACCCTCCCCCCCAGTCCGAATAGGACAAGGAGAGGGGGGCGGCGTGTGACGCCCCCGATTCAATCGTACACTAATCATGCATGCAAACATGTACGATCAAGATCAGGGACTCACGGGAAGATATCACAACACAACTCTAAAACATAAATAAGTCATACAAGCATCATAATACAAGCCAGGGGCCTCAGGGCTCAAATACAAGTGCTCGATCATAGACGAGTCAGCGGAAGCAACAATATCTGAGTACAGACATAAGTAAACAAGTTGCCATAAGATGGCTAGCACAAACTGGGATACAGATCGAAAGAGGCGCAAGCCTCCTGCCTGGGATCCTCCTATCTACTCCTGGTCATCGTCAGCAGCCTGCACATAGTAGTAGGCACCTCCAGAGTAGTAGTCATCATCGACTGTGGCGTCTGGATCCTGGGCTCCAACGTCTGGTTGCGGCATCCGAGAAGAATAGGAAAACGGGGAAAAAGAGGGAGCAAAGCAACCGTGAGTACTCATCCAAAGTACTCGCAAGCAAGGAGCTACACTACATATGCATGGGTATATGCGTAAGGAGGCAATATGAGTGGACTGAACTGCAGAATGCCAGAATAAGTGGGGGATAGCTAGTCCTATCAAAGACTATGCTTCTGGCAGCCTCCATCTTGCAGCATGTAGAAGAGAGTAGATTGAAGTCCTCCAAGAAGCATCGCATAGCATAATCCTACCCGGCGATCCTCCCCTCATCGCCCTGTGGAAAAGCGATCACCGGGTTGTCTGTGGAACTTGTCTGGGTGTGTTTTATTAAGTATCCGGTTCTAGTTGTCATAAGGTCAAGGTACAACTCCGGGTCGTCCTTTTACCGAGGGACATGGCTATTCAAATAGATTAACTTCCCTGCAGGGGTGCACCACATAACCCAACATGCTCGATCCCATTTGGCCGGACACACTTTCCTGGGTCATGGCCGTCCTCGGAAGATCAACACGTCGCAGCCCCACCTAGGCACAACAGAGAGGTCAGCACGCCGGTCTAAATCCTATACGCGCAGGGGTCTGAGCCCATCGCCCATTACTCACCTGCACGTTGCGAGGGCGGCCAGAAGCAGACCTAGCAACCTCCATTACAAAGGAAGTCATGTTACGCGGTCCAATCTGGCGCGCGCCGCTCAGTCGCTGACGTCATGAAGGCTTCGGCTGATACCACAATGTCGAGTGCCCATATCTTTCCCGCGTATTTGGTTAGTGCGTATAGGCCAGTGGCCAGACTCAGATCAAATACCAAGATCTCGTTAAGCGTGTTATTACGAAGCAATCGCGAACACCGACCAGGGCCAGGCCCACATATCTCCTAGGTGGTCTCAACCTGCCCTGTCGCTCCGCCACAAAGATCCACACAGAGGGCCGTCGGGACAAAGGTCCTTTCAGCCCCCAATCCGTGAATCACTCGCGGGTACTCCTCGAGCCGACCCGACTTTAGTCACCATCTGTAGTATGTATATATGTATAGTATATACCCGTGATCACCTCCCGAGTGATCACGACCCAGTAGTATAGCAAGGCAGACTGACAAGAATGTTGGGCCAATGATGATAAACTAGCATCCTATACTAAGCATTTAGGATTGCGGGTAAGGTATCAATGACTGTAGCAACAATGACAGGCTATGCAACAGAATAGGAGTAACCAAACAGTAACATGCTACACTACTCTAATGCAAGCAGTATAGAGAAGAATAGGCGATATCTGGTGATCAAGGGGGGGCTTGCCTGGTTGCTCTGGCAAGGAGGGGTCATCTTCGGTGTAGTCGAACACACGGACATCGGCACCGGTCTCAAAGTCTACCGGAAAGAAGTAATGGAGGGGGAACACAATAAATAATAGAGCAATCAAAGTAACACAAGGCATAACATGGCAATATGCGCTGGTAGGTGTGCCCTAACGCAGTAGTAGGTGATAGCGGGAAAGGGGGGAAACATCCAGAAAAGGATTCCCGGTGTTTCGTGTTTTTGGATAGATGAACCGGAGGGGGAAAGTTGCAAGTTTGATAGGTTAGGGATGTGTGGCAGACAAACAGGCTGCGTATCTGGATTCGTCTCGTCGTTTTGAGTAACTTTCATGTTGAAAGTATTTTCATTTGAGCTACGGTTTATTTTATATGATTTTCTAAAGTTTTAAATGATTTTTAGAATTTATTTAATTGATTTAATCCAACATTATCCAGAATAGTGCATGCTGGCGTCATCATGATGTCAGCATGACGTCAGCAGTCAACAGGACATTGACTGGGTCAAACTGACGTGTAGGTCCCACTGGTCATTGACTTAGTTAACTAAACAGGATTAGTTAATTTAATTTAAGTGATTAGATTAATTAATTAGGCTTTATTAGATTAATTAAGAGGATTAATTAAGTAAATTAATTATCTTAATTAATTAATTAATTATATTATTATTATTGTTATTTATTTTTATTCTTCTTCTTTTTTTTGTTCTGGGCTGGGCCCCATATGTCATAGGCCCCAAGGGGCTGGCGGATTGGGCGTGCGCCCGAGCAGGCGCGGGCGCACCCGAGCGAGCGCCCGCCCGCAGGGCAGGACGAGGACACCAGGGCACCGACGGCGGGGCTCGCCGGCGCGGCCAGCTGGGGCCCCGGCGGACTGAGGGGAGGTGTGGCGCCGGTGCGGCCATTGGCGCACGGGCGGGCGCGGTGGCGCGGCCACGGGAGGAGTAGATGGTGGGGACGAGGCGCGCCGAGGCACGGGGCCATGGGGCGCCGGCCGGAGCAGGACGCGGGTGGGAGGACGGAGTGGCCAGAGTGGCGCGATGGGGCGGCCCAGCCAAGAGGATGCTGGCGTAATGGCGGACAGGGACCGGAGTGGCCACGGGTGGCAGCAGCAGCCGCAGTAGTGGACGGCTGCGGGTGTGTGCAGAGGAGGCGGAGGCCGAGCGGGACTGACCCGAGCGACGACCAGCGAGGGGGCCATGGCGAGGCCAGCCGCGAGGTGCGGTGACCAGGGGGCCACGGGGGTCGGGCGTGGCGGACACGGGACAGAGGGAGAGACAGGGGAGGGTGAGGCCATAGCCGAGGTGGCCGGAGCAGGGGAGACGCCGGGAGCCGCAGGGCAGGGCGGTGGTCGCGGGGTGCGGGCCGAACGCGTCGTAGGAGAGAGAGGAGGTCAGGGGCGCGGTGAGCGCAGTCGCGGGCGCGACCAGGGACGTACCCGGGCGCGGCTAATAGCGTGGCCAGCGGGCGCGAGGGCCACGGTG
>NC_041383.1:135144731-135154094 GCF_002162155.2 Triticum dicoccoides | reverse complement strand
TCGACGTGCAGGGGCGAGGGGATCGGGAGTCCTCCCGATCCAGATCCAAATCGAAGGGGGGGAGTGGGGGAGCGAGTGGGCAACGGGGGGTTACGGCTAGGCTTTCAGGGGGGTGGGGGTTATGGAGAGGGAGTGGGCCTTGGCCCAGTTGGGCAGGCCAGCTGGGCCGGAGCCCAGTGAGGTGGTGCTTTTCCTTTTGTTTTAATTTTCATTTTATCCTTTTATTTATTTGCTTTTCTGTTTTATTTTATTTTAAAATATTTTAGTTTTGTAAAAACATATAGTTAGTACCTAATTTAGTAATAGTGATTATACCACGGCCACAATTAACTTGGCACCTAGAATATAATAGTTGTAATCGTTTATCATTTTAAAAGCATTTAATTAATTGTTTCGTTTTTCTACTGTTTAAATCAATATAGTCCATTTAAGCATTTTATAAAAGGTTGATTTCTCCACCATATGTACTTAAGTTTTATTTGACACAACCCGAACATTTTAGTTTTAATTTTTGAAAAGTTTTGTTGTTTGCCTGATTTTTAAATTGAATTCGAATCGGTTACGAACTAATGCGAGATTAGCCACAGTAATCGAGGTGACGTGGCATCATTAGCGGAGGGTTACTGTAGCCTAATTATCCGGGCGTCACAATTCTCCTCCACTACAAGAAATCTCGTCCCGAGATTAAAGAGGTAGTAAAAAGGGGAAATGTTTGGTAAAGAATTTAGCGAGTCTTCTCATTCTGGCTTGCTCTTCTCGAAGAGGCCGATCCAATACATTGATGACTTCATTTCTCTGCTTCAGGTCATCATGATGAAGTCGGCATCCTTTCTTCGGGAACTCCATCGTATTTATGAAAGAATAAAGGGTGGGCATTCCGGGAGAACAGATCTCTGCAAGGTCGACTATCTGGTCAATAACATCAAGGAAGGTAGCGGAAGTAACTCTCAAATTGAAACTTAAGAAAATATCGAGAGCAGAGTAAGGAGGTATCATGGGAAGTTTTGAACGGGCAGGCAATCGTTCGATGCCTGAAACAAGGCGTGAAAGGGGTCCAAAGCAAAGGGAATAAGTATTGTGTCTGATACCAGAATTGATGATCTCTCGGAAGGTGGCTCATGAACCACATACGAGGCCAAGTGCGAGGAACAACCTTAAGAACAGGGGGTGTATAGGAGAGTCAGGTTTTGATCATGTGGAACTGTGGGTTATGGGCCCACCATGTGGGTTAAAAGTAGGAAGGCGGTGATGTCTTGCACGATCATGCAAGTAAGGCATGTCAGAGGATAGCCTGTCAGTTATGTCGGCAACAACATCGATACCAAGGGCGGGGGACGAAGAGAACCATTCTCCTGCTCGTTGAACGAGGCGGACCAATAGGCAAAGTTCTCATCCATCGATGGTTACCGGAATGTCATCAACAATAGTAACAGGGTCTTACCGACACGATTGTACACCTAGGTGTTTACATAAGCAGAAGAATATTACTGTTTAGATCATATAAAACACCAGAAAAGTTAAACAAAACAATGGAAAGGAAAAGGTGATCTTCAGATTAAACATAACAATGAAAAGGAAAATGTGTTTAAACACATATTTCAAGGGTATATCCTTCTGAAAGTGCAACTATCCCTAGGCGGTTTTGGTAATTCATAACAACATATAGCTCATTGAGCTAATGCTATTCCAAGACTATTATTTCAGGAAAGCCAATGAATGGCATGGCATGGATGATGAAAGTGGATCCCTCAAAATACTAAGGACAAAGGATTGGCTCAAGCTCAAAGGCTCAAGACTCTTCATTTTACATTTTAGTGATCCAAGATCACATTGAGTCTATAGGAAAAGCCAATACTATCAAGAAGGGATGAGGTGTTGCTTAATGAGCCTCTTGCTTCATGTGCTTAGTGATATGCTCCAAAACCCTCAACTACTTTCCCACATCCACAAATGACCTAAACCTAAAGCCAAAATCGGTCACACCGATTCTTTCTATCCGGCACCACCGATTCCAAAAGTCATAGCCACTGCCACAAACCCTAAGCAAATCGGTCTTACCGATAGGGATCTCGGTCTCACCGAGATGGGGTTGCAATCTCTCTGTTTCCCTTCGTAACGTTTTGGTCTAACCGAAGTGAGCGATCGGTCCCACCGAGATTGCAATGTAAACTCTCTGTTTCCTTTTTGTAACATTTCGGTCTCACCGAAAAGAGCAAATCGGTCCCACCGAGTTTACCTGACCAACTCTCTGGAAAGCTTATTACCAAATCGGTCTCACCGAGTTTGTGTAATCGGTCTTACCGAGATTACGTTATGCCCTAACCCTAACTGAATCGGCCTCACCGAGATGCATGTCAGTCCCACCGAAAATCACTAACGGTCATTAGGTTTACTAAATCGGTCCGATCGAGTTTAACGACTCGGTCCCACCGAGTTTGGTAAATTGTGTGTAACGGTTAGATTTTGTGTGGAGGCTATATATACCCCTCCACCTCCTCTTCATTCATGGAGAGAGCCATCAGAACGAACCTACACTTCCAACTTACCATTTCTGAGAGAGAACCACCTACTCATGTGTTGAGGCCAAGATATTCCATTCCTACCATATGAATCTTGATCTCTAGCCTTCCCCAAGTTGCTTTCCACTCAAATCTTCTTTCCATCAGATCCATAACCTATGAGAGAGAGTTGAGTGTTGGGGAGACTATCATTTGAAGCACAAGAGCAAGGAGTTCATCATCAATGCACCATTTGTTACTTCTTGGAGAGCGGTGTCTCCTAGATTGGCTAGGTGTCACTTGGGAGCCTCCGACAAGATTGTGGAGTTGAACCAAGGAGTTTGTAAGGGCAAGGAGATCGCCTACTTCATGAAGATCTACCGCTAGTGAGGCAAGTCCTTCGTGGGCGACGGCCATGGGGGGATAGACAAGGTTGCTTCTTCGTGGACCCTTCGTGGGTGGAGCCCTCCGTGGACTCGCGCAGCCGTTACCCTTCGTGGGTTGAAGTCTCCATCAACGTGGATGTACGATAGCACCACCTATCGGAACCACGCCAATAACACGTGAATCCTCCAAACCCTTCCCTTTACTTTCTTGCAAGTTGCATGCTTTAATTTCCGCTGCCTATACACTCTTTGCATGCTTGTTGAATTGTGTGATGATTGCTTGACTTGTCCTAAAATAGCTAAAATCTGCCAAACTCTAAAATTGGGAAAAGGTGAAGTTTTTATTGGTCAAGTAGTCTAATCACCCCCCCTCTAGACATACTTCAAGGTCCTACAAGTGGTATCAGAGCCAAGTTTCCATTTGCTTTGATTTCCATAGCTTTTGGTGGTCATAGCCTTGGTTTCACAACCTAGGAGAGTATGGCGTCTAGCGAGGGAAATTATCACCGTAGAGGTCCTTACTTTGATGGTACTAATTTTGCTAGTTGGAAGCATAAGATGAAAATGCATATTCTTGGACATAACCCCGCCGTTTGGGCAATTATTTGTATTGGCTTGCAAGGTGAATTCTTCGATGCGAGAGAACCGAACCGTGAAGCTAATGCGGAAGAATTGAAGATGCTGCAATACAACGCTCAAGCATGTGACATCATCTTCAACGGATTGTGCCCCGAAGAATTCAATAAAATCAGCCGTCTTGAGAATGCAAAGGAAATTTGGGATACTTTGATTGATATGCACGAAGGTACCGAATCCGTCAAGGAATCCAAGTTGGATATGCTCCAAAGTCAGCTTGACAAGTTCAAAATGAAGGATGGTGAAGGTGTCGCTCAAATGTACTCTAGGATTGCTCTTATCACAAATGAGATTGCCGGCTTAGGGAGTGAAGAGATGACCGACAAATTCATCATCAAGAAAATCCTAAGAGCATTGGATGGAATGTATGATACCGTGTGCACATTGATCCAAATGATGCCAAACTACAAAAATCTCAAGCCAACAGAAGTCATTGGAAGAATTGTTGCTCATGAGATGTCACTCAAGGATAAGGAGGAACTTCACAACAAGTCAAGTGGTGCTTACAAAGCCTCAAGTGAAGCCCCCACATCATCAAGTGAGAAACAAACCTTCAATGAAGAATTGAGCTTAATGGTGAAGAACTTCAACAAATTCTACAAAAGTAGAAGCAAAGAAAGAAGCTCCAAGTCAAGGTCTTACAATGACAAGAGATCTTCTAGTCGAGAGCGCAATTGCTACAATTGTGGGAGACCCGGACACTACTCCAATGAGTGTACGGCACCCTACAAAAGAAGAGAAGATTCTCCAAGAAAAAGGAGCAAAAGAGAAGAATCACCACCAAGAGAGAGGAGGAGTAGAGATGATCGTTATGAATGAAGACCCTCACGGAGAAGTAAGGATTCGGAAAGAAAGGATGAGTCATCAAGGAGCTACACAAAACAAAGACATCAAGCTCATGTTGGTGAATGGGTTTCCGGCTCTGACTCTAACAATCACTCCGAGAGAAGCTATCACTCCGACTCCAAATATACTCAAGATGAAGGTGTTGCCGGTCTAGCACTTGTGTCAACCAACTCCTACGACATATTTGACTCATCAAATGAAGGTGTTGGAAGATGCTTCATGGCCAAAGGTTCAAAGGTAACACATCCCGAGTATGTTGATTTTAATAGTGATGAAGATGACTTGCTTGTGGATGATGATTTACTTGTTGACAACTCTAGTGATGAATACTATGATGAAACGTCAATTAGTCATGCTAATCAAACGAATGACAATGATGAGAAAATTGAGCTTCTAACTAAAGAACTAAACACTCTTAAGTTGGCTCATGAAACTATCTTCGAAGATCATCGAGAACTTTTAAGGGCTCATGATAAGTTACGCTTTGAAAAGCTTAATCTTGAGCAAGAGCATGAGTTCTTAAAGGCAATCAATGATGATCTCCGCAAGAAAAGTTCTTCTTATGTTGCCAAGCGTTTACTCTTATCTACTTACATGCCTCAGGTCAAGTCTAGTAACAAGTACAAGAAAGATACTTCCTCTAGTACTAACAATAATAATGTCAAATCCAATGTCGTTGCTTCTAGTAGTTCTCTTCATTCCACTAATGATTCTCTTGGCCAAGTTACACTTGAGCAAGAAAATAGTTTATTGAAGGGAATTATAGAGAAAGGTGTTTACAAGAGCCTTGCAGGGAGTAAGCAATTCGAGGAAATTGTACGCAAGTAAGGAAGGCACCGGAAGAATCAAGGTGTTGGTTTTGAACGAAAGGTCAACGCCAATGGAGTTGAGTGGGAAGAAGATCAATACCCGAATACAAAGTTTGTTCCTCAACAAGAGAAGTATGATCCTACTTCCTTCAAGGGGACACAAGCTCAAGATGATCTTCCACCGCAAGACCACAAGAACAAAGGCAAGGACAAGCTTCAAGAAGAGATTGATGCATTTGAAGAAGCACCTAAAGCCTCGTTCAAGTGGGTCCCCAAGACTACGTCAAGTTCTACTTCATCAAGTACAACTACAACTCCAAGGATTCCCATCAAGATGATGTGGATCCCGAAGAAGAAGAACTAGAGAGTTCTTGAGGGTGACTCCGCCAACATTCTTCACTCATATCATTTTGGCAAGAACAAGTGCAATCAACTTTCACATCTTGCACTAGTTCAAGGAGTCACAAATCCTCATGTTGGTAAGGCAAGGGACAAGGTAACCTAATGTTTTCATGGACATCATCTTGTGTGTGCATCAATCTATGTCTATGGATATTCTTGTTTGTTCCTTGTGGGACAAACCCATGTAGGCAAGTTGAAAGTGCAACTCACTCCAAATGATTGCTCCAAATGATCTACATCAACATTGAGCATCTACATCTTCAACACCTACATGAAGTCATCATCGACAAAACCCAAGGTTAGTTCATCCCTCTAAGGGGGGATCTCACATCTAGGGGGAGCTTAACTCTAAGAATTGAGTCAAAGCAACTCTAATGGTGTGACCACATTAATGCATTATGTAAAAGTGGTAACCCCACTTGGGCTTAAACGATGAGTATGACCTATGATCAAATGTTCTCATTTGACTCCTAAGTCAATATACTCATATATAGATGACCTAGTCATCGCCAATTGCTTCATAGATGCTAAAATTGGTTGTGCATGCTTTGCCACATATTTCAATTGCCATCTTATTGTGTGAGCATGTTGGTGCATATTTTACTCATTCAAGGACATCCACTTGTTGTTTTGTTTGTTTGGATTCTTTTCTTTGTGCCAAGTGGATGGACAAGAATGCCTAAGAACCTTCTTTAGCTATCTATGCTTTTCTCGTCTCAAACTCTATTCATGCTACATCACAAAATTTGATCAAGTCAGATTCGAACCACTCTGTGTGAGGAGCACTCGGAGTCCCCGATTCGTCATAGAGTTAAACTTCCAAAACCTCTTAGTGATTCTCGGTCTGACCGATCCTTCCATTTCGGTCCTACCGAGATCATCAAGTTGATCTAAGTTTTCAATCTTGGTGCAACCAATTTGAACTTTTCGGTCTCACCGATTTGCTGTAACTGAACACAGTTATGCATCTCGGTGCCACCGAGTTGTTCCACTCGGTCACACCGACAGGGTCGAGCTATATAAATAGCCACGGGCAAAATTTTGGAAATTTCTCCAAAACCCTTCGCCCGTGCAACAGCTCGCTCTGCCATCGTGGTCTCCGGATCGTCTCCTCGTCGCGAGCAGCCTCCTATCGCTGGTCTCCGCCGCCGTCAACGGATTTCGTCCCTGCCGTAGCAAGTCCACCACCAAGTTAGTGTATGGAATTAATCTTTGTGCTATCCATGTCTGATTCCTGGCACATTGTTTTCATATTGATTCTTGCCACGATTGAAACTCTTCTATCCAGCCAAAGTAGTTCATAGATTAGATGTGATTCGAATTTTTAGGGTTAGGTTTCCGCCAGAACCATCTCGGACCCACCGAGTTGAAAAACTCGGTCTCACCGATTTGGCTTATGCCATTGCACAAGTGACTCTCGGTCTGACCGAGAATTACTAATCGGTGCAACCGATTTGAGGATTCTGTGAAACCCTAGCAGTCTCGGTACCATCGAACTGAAACTCGGTCCAACCGAGATCATCAGTTTAGGTTCCAAAACTGCTTCGGTATCACCGAGTTTGAAAATCGGTGGATCCGAAATGCTTTCTGTGGAAAACTAAGACTGAACTTTGGAGTGATTCTTTTGCAAAAACCTCTGCATTTTGTGATGCTCATCTTTTCTATCTCATCTATAACTCTTCACAGGGTCAGTAGTCAGCTTTTGCAGTTTGTCTGATCAAAGTGACAGCCAGAACAGGTCAGAAGAGCAGATGGACTTGAGTGAGGGCACTAGTCCCTCAACTTCAGATGAAGGGAGCAGAAGTACTCCTAGCAATTTGCCTAAGGCTGCAACTAGGCAAAGGAGGAAAAGAACTTAAGATTCAGAGGATGAAGATTACAAAGCTGAGGAAGATGAGGCTACTTCCAAGAAAGTGGTGCTCAAGAAGGAATATGGCTCAACAAAGGATATAAAGCCAGGCATGAAGATTAAAAGGCCTGCAAGAAGGCAACCTATGCCCAAGGTGTCGGGGGTTGGATACGACATATGCCAAAGGATGGCTTATCATGGTGGGAGTGAGTAGAACGTAGCCGGTGCCTGGAAGCAGGATGAGGTGAAGACATGCACGCCGGCGGAACTTGCCGGTGCCTGGAAGCAGGATGAGGTGAAGACATGCACGCCGGCGGAACTTACCCAGCTTCAGGGCTCTCCTAGGAGATAACACCCCTACTGCTGCTCTGCGGGGTCTCCGCATGATCACTAAGGCAAAGTGACTACAATGGTGCTCCTGGAGCTGTTTCGGGAGGCAGGAGAGGGCAAGGCTAGCTCTCTCCTCCCTGTGCTATCTGGTCTATCTCTATCTACGTCCGAACCCTTTGCATGGGTGCCCCGGGGGGTTTATATAGGCCTACCCCCCGGGGGTACAATAGTAATCCGGCTGGGCGCGGGTCCCAGCCGTCTGTCTCTCAGGTCGCCATCCTCCCTGCCGGCTTCTGGGGCCCGCCGACTGGCGGGTCCCGCGGACAGGCTTGATACTGTTGCGGCACTCCTGATGACGCAGGCTCGGTCATTGGGTCGTGGCAACAGTGCCGCCATCTATCGGGCGATCACTGTCGCCATTCCCCATCCTATCTGGTTAATGGCTCGTGGGGCCCTGGGGAGGAGTCGGCCGACTCCAGGGAGGCCGACTCCCACAGGTCCGTCTTCGGGGCGCTGAGGCCGCCTTCGGCCCACCCACTGACAGGCGGCCCCGTCGCCTTCGAGTCGTACAGGCCAGCGTCATGGGCACAGTGTGCTGCGCACTGTGGCTGAGGTGAGGGCAGGCATGGCAACAGTGTCGCGCCTCGCCGGAGATCTTCCAGCGATACGGCTCACTGTAGCCATGCCGGCCCTTCGTAAGCAGGGGGGAACGGCCACGCCGTGACCGTACCCCGCATCGTACTTCTAGATGAGGGAGGAGTCATGGGCTGACTCTCCATAGTCGGCCTCTCTGGAGGTCTCCTAGCTCGGAGTCGGCTTATCTCGGAGTCACCGTCTGGGACTCGGCTTGTCTTGGAGTCGCTCCTGGGACTCGGCTTGAGGGGCGCGGCCTGCCCCGATGTCTTGAAAGGTCCTGGGACTCAAGTTAGCCTACCCGTGGCCCATTACTCCAACAGTTGTCCCCGAAGCTGGTGAAGCCCTACGGACGCTGCATTGTGGGGCTTCAACAGTTTCAACCTTCCAGCAGCGGACTCTGGGACTCGGCTGCCGTCTTCCCTTGGGCCGACTATCGAGAGTCGGATGTTTTAGCGAAGAGCCGCAGCTCGAAAGTCGTGGCGGGAAACCAGGCGGCGTGCCTGATATGTTTCCCCGCAGCCATCAGGGCGGTCCTATCGCGTGGCGCCACGTGGAGAGGACAGTCTGCCTGCCCACGTGCGCGACGGGACGGGCCGTTAGGCGGGGCCCGCCCCTACCGTGCCACGGCATACGAACGGATCCGTTGCGGCCGTGGACGGTTGGTTTTCCCACGTCGTTACTGCGCGCAGTAACTTCGTGGGGTAAATCGTGGGGCGGCGTGGGGCATCGTGCGCAGTTAATCCCACGCCCGCCCCCTCGGCTTCTCAGCCCACACGACTATAAGTAGGCGGGGGGGGGAGCGGAGCGGCACAGCACGCGCGCCCTTCTTCCCCGCTCCCCCGCCTCATCTTGCCTTCTCTCCCTCCTGCCTCCGCCGTTGAGCAAGAGCACTCCACACCACGGCGATGAGCTCTTCCTCCGCCGCGGCCCGGGGCCCGCCCCTACCGTGCCACGGCATACGAACGGATCCG
>NC_041383.1:135121785-135144395 GCF_002162155.2 Triticum dicoccoides | reverse complement strand
CGCGCGCCCTTCTTCCCCGCTCCCCCGCCTCATCTTGCCTTCTCTCCCTCCTGCCTCCGCCGTTGAGCAAGAGCACTCCACACCACGGCGATGAGCTCTTCCTCCGCCGCGGCCCCCGCCGTGCGCTCCGGCGTGTGGGACGGCTCGGAGGTAGAAGAGGAACACATCGAGTTCCTCCGCCGGACACGCCATCTCCCCAGCGCGGACCTCGTGCGCGCCCGCGCCGCGCCGGAGGGGGAGATCCGGCCGGCACCGGAGGAGGGCGAGCGGGTCATCTTCCGCTCGCACCTCATGCGTGGCCTGGGGCTGCCGGTGAGTGGCTTCTTCCGCTCGTTCTTGGAGTTCCACAGCCTTCAACGGCACCACCTCACTCCGAATACGGTGGTGTTGCTCCTCGCCTTCGCCACTCTGTGCGAAGGTTTCCTCCATGCTCTCCCCACCATCGAGCTGTGGGGAGAATTCTTCTCTTCTAAGCTCGGCACGCACGTCGCCGGTGTGCCGGCTCAGTGCGGCGCCTACATAACGGTGCGGCGCTCGACAGCCGACAACCCCTTTCCTCCCATTACGCTGATCAAGTCGGTGAAGATGTGGCAGCGCTCATACTTCTACGTGAAGAACCTCGCCTCCGATGGCGACTGGGTCAAACTGCCGCCTTACAACGCCGCCCCCCTAACTGGGAGGCTCCCCAGCTGGTCTCACCGAGTCAAGACGCTGACTCCCGCCGGAGCCGCCGCCGTAGCGCGACTCCGAGTCTTGACGCAGTCGGAGGGTCTTGTCGGGGCCGACTTGCTGGCCGCCTTCATGGCGCGCCGAGTTCTCCTGCTCCAAGGGCGGCCTCACCTGATCTATCAGATGAGCGGCCTCCGAGACCCAAGTCGGATGAGCACCAAGGAGATGCCTCACAGGAAGGTGGTGAACTTGGTGAACCATATCGCGCACTGCGAGTTCGAGGAGGATTGGCAGTTCGGCAAGGAGCCGTACTCGCACGACAACCCCCTACCAGTGGTAAGTCGCGTCCCCCTATTGTTTTGTCTTCTTTGCGGCCGACTCCGGCTTCTGACTCTTGTCGGTTTCTTCTGAGCTAGAATCCCCTTATGCAGCTTGCAGCCGGCGCCACGAGACAGCCCCGCGAGTATGTTCCCGATCGTGTGGAGAGCGACATCGACGACCCCGACTTGGGGCGGCGGCGATGGAAGCCGACGGCAAAGGCGGGGGAGAAGGAGCAGAAGGCGACTTTAGGCCCTCGGCCACCTTCGCCGACTGGCCTAATGAGGTCGCCCCGCGCCACCAGCTGAAAGTCGGTTCCTCCACCGGCCAAGGCGGTTTGAAGAGGCGTCACGCCCGGCCGAGTGTGCTCGGCGGCAAGTTGAAGAAGATAAAGGGGGCGGCTGCTGCGACCAGACGGGAGGAGGCGGCCGCGAAGGCCAACCGCTTCCGAAGGGAAGTGAGAAGGCCGCCGGTAGTCTCTGCGTAAGTCTTTACACTTTTTTATTTTCCTTCGTTGAATCTTGTCCGAGTCTTCTTTTATACTCCCTCCATTCTTCTTCAGGGCCCCACTTTCCCTTGAGAGAGTCGCCGTCCCCTCCATCATGGGGTCGGCAGAGACGTCCGCCAATACTCGGCGGGCCGACCCCGCCGCCGACCTCCGGGAGGCGACAGAGCGAAATGCGTGGGAGAAGCGCGAGGAGGAGGAGGCCGAACGTCTGGAGAAGGCGGAGGCCGACAGGGCGGCCGCCTTCGCCCAGAAGAAGCTGGAGGATGCCGAAGCCGCCCTTGCGGCGAGACGGCATGCCGAGGAGGCCGCGCGTTGCCGATCGGCGATGCTCGTCCCCCCACTATCGTCTGCACCGCCGCCTCCGGAGTTCACGGGGCAGACCGGAGAGGCCGGCACCGAGAACCCCATCGTGGAGAAGGAGAGCGGCGAGGCTTCTATGTCGGACACTCTCATGCCTCCACCGCCGGCTCCACCGCCGTCCGGGAGACCGCACGGCAAACAGCTGGTGGGTCCGTCAGAGCCACCGGTCACGGACGATGCCGAGGCGCGACTGCTTCTCCAAGTCGCCTCGCCGGTGGGCCGCCGTCTTGAGAGGGCGACCTCGGCACCGCGACCTCGGGAGACCGGCGCTGCCAGCTCGGCAACCCTAGACGCCGAGGCGACAAGCGCCACGCCCACCGGGTGGTTGCGCGGAGGCGGCACCGGGCCGCTGAATCAAGCGCTTCTGGACGTTCAGGAGAAGCTGCGCGCTGAAGGCGACGCCCTTCAAACTTGCACCAGGGCGCATCTGGCAGCGCGGCCGGCTGTCCGAGTACGTTTCCTTCTTGTTTTTGATTCTTGTTTTTCTCTGAGGGGGCGCGCCAGCGCACCCACTGGGTGTAGTCCCCGATTTCCGGGCCGGCTGCTGAGCAGGCAGTTCGGAACTCCCTCTGGCGAGTTCCAAATACTAACTTTGTCTTCAATGACTTATTGCAGGAGTATCACAGCCTCCGCGCCACTGCCTTCAACCGCAATGTTGAGGAGTTGAGCAAGCGGGCTGCCGAGTTGTCGGAAAGCCAGAGTAAGTTCTTCTTCTTCACGGGGGCGCGCTGGCGCACCCGCGGGCTGTAGTCCCCGAGATTCGGGCCGACTGCTGAGCAGTCGGGCCGGATCTTCCCAGCGATCTTCTTTGCTGACGACTTATTTGTCTCTTCTTTCGTTCTTCAGGAGCCATCGCCGCTCTTCAGGAGCAGCTAGGCAAGGCCAATACCGCCCGGCGTGCCAAGGAGGAGGAGTGTGGCAAGCTTGCCGTGGAGCGCGACCTGCTGGCGGCGCAGCTGGCCGAGCAGAAGGAGCTGCTCAAGAAGGCGCAGGACGAGGCCGAGAAGAAGGAGGCCGCTCTCCTGGCCGAGTTCGAGAGCGAGCGCTCCTTCTGGACTGACAGGGAGGCGATGCTGACCTCCGGGTTCCACGAGATCAAGGATATCGTTGATGGTAAGTTTCTTTCGTTTCTTCGGGCTTCCGACTATGTGTCAGGCCGGCTTTTGATTTTTCGACTTGCTTCTTTTTTGTCTTGGCAGACTTCTTCCTTGGTCACTCGCAGGCAGTCCCTCTGGCCATCGAGGCTGCTCGTGAGGCGCGAAGGGCAAACGGTGAGGAGATCGCCGCTAATGCCCCCCGAACCATCGATGAGCAGCTTCTGAGCATTGAAGCCCGTTTTCGTCCGGCTCACCAGCTGATGCGCCGGCTTCAGCGTGTCGGCGCCCAGGCGGTTGCCGCCCTGTGGCCAGGCACGCCGGCTCTGTGCACCGCTAGCCGAACTGCCGAGTGGTTGGAGGTCGCTGCCGGCCGTCTTGAGGCCTGGAAGGGCTCCTCGGCCCGGGCCGGAGCACGTCGGGCCTTGGAGTTCGTCAAGGCGTGGTATCCAGGGCTGGACCTGGACCGTCTGGCCGCGTTCCGGTCAGAAGCCCAAGCCGAGCTGGAGGCCGTGGAGGGCGCCCTTATCGAGCGTGCGGCGGCCATCGCCGAGTACACGGACACCAGTGTCTTCGTCCCCGAGCGGGCTGAAGGCGGCAAGGAAGTGCGCCAGAGTGGTTCGGGATGAACCCAGAGTATGGCGAGGACTCGGCGGAGGTGATCGACTCCAGCACCGAGGAGGAGGACGAGGCGGAGGACGAAGGCGAGGCAGAGGTGCCAGAAGACAAAGCAGGCGGCCAGCCTCAGCTCGACCACGCCTCCAGCAACGAGCCGCGTCGAGAGAAGGCGACTGCCGCCGGAGGCGATCAAACCGAGACCGCCTAGCCGACTGCCCCGGCGCTTGACACCGCCATCTCCTCCGATCCTCCGATCCCAGATGCCGCCTCCTAGGCTGCCTTTTTCGCCTCTGCTTGTCTGTCTTAGTAATCTTTTGAAAACTTTGTTAGATTCGAACAATTCCACCCGTGGGGTGTATCTTGAACTTCTATTCAAAGATTCGGCCAAGGGCCTATGTAAATATTTATCTGATTTCCGTCTTTCCTTGCTTACTCCTCTTTAGGCTTTTCCCTTTGCCGCCTTCCTTTAGTAGCTGCCTTGCCAGTCGGACAGCCGCTCTGCGGACTGTCGCCGGGTCAAGTGCTTGGCTACTTTGGGAAGGCAAGTACTTGGCCATTTAGACCTTCTTTAGCAAGTCGGATAGAAAGCGACAGGCCGACTACCCAAGAGTCGGCCATCCTTGATAGAGGACGGCGAGCCGGCTACTCATGAGTCGGCTTTCTGCTTCAGAAATGCTGGAGGCCGTCTTACGCTATGTTCGTGCTTTAGGTCCCTAGCCATTTTTCGTGTGGGCGCCCGTTCTTCCTCGCTCCTGCCCGCCTCACAGCCGCTCTGCGAGCTGCGGCTTTGCCAGGAGGCGGATTGGGCACTGCGCACTACTTGTCTGACTACGGGAAGCTCCTCATAGCGCAAGGTGGCGAGTCCCCGAGCCGACTAGTCTGGCCCGGTGCCAAGCGGCTTGTAATGAAAGTAATGTACTCGAAGGCATAATTCTTATCATAAAGATAACAAAAATGGCAGTCCCCAAGCTTGTCTCGGGGGGCCCAAAGTCTTAGTACTTTAATACAAAGGGGTAGTGTGATACATACTGCATCAACTGTAAAATCTTCGAAGAAGATTTGCATTCCACGGGCGCTCTGTCTCTTTGCCGGAGTCGTCCCTCTTGCGTGCTCGGGGCTTCTGAGCATCGATCAGGTAGTAGGCGTCGTTCCCTAGCACCTTGCTGATGATAAAGGGGCCTTCCCAAGGTGCCGACAGCTTGTGCTGGCCGGCTGTTCGCTGGATCAGCCGGAGCACAAGGTCGCCTTCTTGGAAAGATCTTGGCCTGACCTTCCTGTTGTAGTATCGACGCAAACTCTGCTGGTAGATACTGGACCGGTTGAGTGCCAACAGCCGGCCCTCTTCCAGCAGATCGACGCCGTCTTGACGTGCTTCTTCTGCTTCTTCCTTGGTGTACATGGTGACTCACGGGGAGTCGAACTCTATGTCCGTTGGGATGACGGCTTCGG
This sequence comes from Triticum dicoccoides, assembly GCF_002162155.2. Classification (NCBI taxonomy): domain Eukaryota; kingdom Viridiplantae; phylum Streptophyta; class Magnoliopsida; order Poales; family Poaceae; genus Triticum; species Triticum dicoccoides. The sequence goes on along the minus strand of NC_041383.1, from coordinate 135,139,379 downwards.
CACCATAGACGAGGAAGAAGGGTGTGAAGTCGGTTGACTTGTTTGGAGTCATGCGCAGACTCCAGAGGATGGCTGGCAGCTCCTCAAGCCAACAGCCGGAAGATCGCTCCAGCGGTACAACGAGTCGAGGCTTGATGCCGGATAAGATGAGGCCGTTCGCTCGCTCCACCTGGCCGTTTGACTGCGGATGGGTAACGGACGCTAAGTCCAGTCGGATGCCCTGTGTCGCGCAGAAACGGGCCAAGGCGCCTTTGGCAAAATTCGTGCCATTGTCGGTGATGATGTTGTGTGGGATGCCGTACCGAGTTGTGATGTCAGCGATGAAGGTCACTGCAGTCGGACCATTCAACTTCTTAATGGGTTTCACCTCTACCCACTTGGTGAACTTGTCCACTGCGACAAGTAGGTGAGTCAAGCCACCTCGTGCCCTCTTGAATGGTCCCACCATGTCCAGGCCCCAGACTGCAAAGGGCCAGGCGATGGGGATAGTCTTGAGTGCAGAAGCTGGCTAAAGTGGCTTGGAACGGAAAATCTGGCACCCCTTGCACTTTTGGACTAACTCTTTGGCCTCTTCCAGGGCGGTTGGCCAGAAGAAACCGTGCCGGAAGGCTTTGGCGACGAGTGCCCTGGAGGCCGCGTGGTGACCGCACTCGCCTTCATGGATGTCTCTGAGGATTGCTTGGCCTTGTTCTGCGTCGACGCAGTGTTGGAAGATGCCGGTAACGCTGTGCCTGACCAGCTCTCTATTGACTATGGTGTAGGTTGCTGCTCGGCGTTGCACTTTTCGAGCCAAGATTTCATCAGTTGGCAGCTCTCTGTTTACTAAGAACCTGAGGATGGGCTGGGCCCATGAAGGTGCTGCTATTTCTTCAACTGCCACTAGTGCGACTTGGACAAGGGCGGCCGGGCTGGGAGGCGGCTGGTTGGAGTCCGCAACCGCTTGCTGATTTGACAAAGTCCCGGGGCCGACTGGAGCAGTCCCCGGGCCGAGCTCTGGAGTCTTCGATCTTGCCACTGCAGTCCCCGGGCCGGGTTCTGAAGTCCCCGGGTCGGCTTCGACTGTGTGTTTCTTGGAGTCGGATCAGTCTTCCTCAGGCGGAGCCGGCACAAAGATTGAATCTAATTATGGTGATTGCTTGATAGAAGGCTTGAGGAGGCGCTGGAGGGCGACACCAGATGGTATTGCCTGGCGGGTGGAGCCGATTCGTGCCAAGGCGTCTGCTTGGTCGTTGTCGTTCCTTGGCACGTGGAGGAACTCGCACCCCTCGAAGTATTCGCTGAGTTGCTGGACGAGGAAACAGTAGCTCGCCATATTTGTGTCCTTGGCGTCCCAATCGCCAGATGATTGCTGGACCACCAAGTCAGAGTCGCCATAACACAGGATCCGGCGAATGCCGAGTTCTTTGGCAAGCCGGAGCCCGTGGATGAGCGCCTCGTACTCGGCCACGTTGTTGGAGGCGGCAAAGTGGATCTATAGCGCATATCTGAGCTTGTCGCCCTTGGGGGAAGTGAGGACGACGCCGGCTCCCAAGCCGGTGCGCATCTTGGAGCCGTCGAAGTGCATCCGCTAATGGGTGGAGTCGGGCGCTGGCGGCAGATACTGGGTCTCGGCCCAGTCGACGAGGAAGTCGGCCAGTGCTTGCGACTTGATGGTGGTGCGGGGCTCGTAGTAGATGGTGTAGGGGGGCAGGTCGATGGCCCATTTGGCCACTCGGCCAGAAGCATCTCGGCTTCCGATGATCTCGGCCAGTGGAGCTGTGCAGACCACAGTGATTGGATGCTCCTGGAAGTAAGGCTTCAATTTCTTGGCGGCAAAATGCACGCCGTAGCACATCTTCTGGTAATGGGGGTAGTTCTGCTTGGAGGCCGACAGTACCTCGCTCAAGTAATATACCGGTCTCTGGACAGGTAGCGCCTTGCCTTCCTCCTTGCGCTCGACTACAATGACTGTGCTGACTACTCGGCTGGTGGCAGCAATGTATAGTAGCATGGGCTCTTTGGGAGTCGGAGCCGCCAGCACAGGGGGAGTAGTCAACATCTTCTTTAGTTGGAGAAAAGCCTCGTCCGCCTTGGGAGTCCACTCAAAGAAGGTCGTCTTCTTCATGAGCTGATACAAGGGGAGAGCCTTCTTGCCCAGCCGACTGATGAATCGGCTGATGGATGCCAAACAACCAGTGAACTTCTGCACATGTAACAGTCGTCTGGGTGCTTCCATCCTCTCGATGGACTTGATCTTCACAGGATTGCACTCTATGCCGCGTTCGGAGACCAGGAAACCGAGGAGCTGGCCGGCTGGTACTCCAAAAACGCACTTCTCTGGGTTGAGCTTGATCTAGAATCGGCGCGGATTCTCAAAGGTTTCCTTGAGGTCCTCCAGCAAGGTTCCACGCTTCTCCGTCTTCACCACTACATCATCCACATAGACGTGGGCATTTCTGCCGAGTTGCTTCAGGAGGCACTTCTGCATGCAATGCTGAAAGGTGGCGCCGACGTTTCTTAAGCCGAACGTCATGGTCAGGTAGCAGAAGGCTCCAAACGGCATGATGAAGGCGGTCTTCAGTCTGTCAGCCGGGTTCAGCTTGATCTGGTGATATCCTGAATATGCGTCTAGGAAACTCAACAGCTCGCATCCGGCTGTGGAGTCTATCACCTGATCGATTCTCGGCAGAGCAAATGGGTCCTTGGGGCAAGCTTTGTTGAGGCTCATGTAATCAATGCACGTCCGCCACTGCTTGTTCTTCTTCAGCACCAGTACTGGGTTTGCCAGCCACTCTGGAAAAAACACTTCCATGATGAAGCCGGCTGCCAGGAGCTGGGCTATTTCTTCTCCAACAACTCTTCTTTTTCTTCTGACAGGTGGCGCAAGGGCTTCCTGACGGGCTTCATATTAGATCGGACGTGTAATTTGTGCTCGGCGAATTCCGTCGGGACACCAGGCATGTCCTTGGGGGACCATGCGAAGATGTCGCGATTCTCACGGAGGAAATCGACGAGCTCGCCTTCCTATTTGCTGTCAAGGCCTGTGCCCATGACAGCGTACCTCTCCGGGTGCTCCAGGTCCGGTATCTTCTTTGTTTCTTTGGCTGGCTTGAATGATCCTTCTGCTTCCGACTCCTTGGGGTCGGGCGATAACTCGGGCTGCTTGCCGGCCATCGCCACGACCCGATCAAGAAGTCGTTTCTCAGCCGCGATCACCAAGGACTCGGCCAGCCGACTGCTTTCGGCCGCGTAAGCGGACGACTTCCTGTAGTCGCCGGACACGGTTAGGATTCCCTTGGAACTCGGCATCTTCATCTTGAGGTAGGCATAGTGGGGGACCGCCATGAACTTGGCCAAGGCGGGTCGGCCAAGCAATGCATGATATGGGCTTTCAAGGTCCACCACCTCAAACCAAATTGGCTCTCGGCGGAAATGATCCTTGTCTCCGAAGAGGACATCTATCAGGATCTTGTTGATTGGTGAGCAGGAAAGGCCAGGGACGATTCCGTGGAACACAGTCCGGCTGCTCTGAAGCTATCTTCGCTTGATTCCTAATTTCTCCATTGTATCCTTGTATAGGATGTTGATACTGCTGCCTCCGTCTATCAGTACTCGCGAGAAGTGAGCGGCCCGCCTATCTGTGGCGAGTGTGGCGCCTAAGACCAAGGCGTAGGAGCCTGGACTCGGCATCACGTCTGGGTGATCAGCTCTGCTCCAACTGATAGGCTTTTCGGACCAATGCATGAACTCTAGAGTACTTGATGCAATCGCATTCACTTCTTGCTGTTGTTGGCGCGTGCTGCGTCGGTCATCCGCTACGCTGGTGAACACCACATAGGCTCCGTGCTCATCTGGGAACTCATCTTGTATCGCGCCGACTGGCCTGACGGCCGGCTGCTGGGGCGGCAGTGGAGGAGGCGGCCCAGCAGGAGGGGGAGGGAGCAGGCCGTCCCCCTTGGCGATTCTGGTCAGCCAGTGCCATTTCCTGGTGGTGTGGTTTGACGGCTTCGCGCCGCTGTGGAACTTGCAGGGACCATCTAGAGTCTGCTCGTAGGAAAAAGCCGGCAGCTAGTTGGACTTGCCGCCCTTCTATCGCTTCGCCAGAGGCGGTCCCTCCAACTGGTGGTCCTCTGCTGTTGTCACTTGCCGACTGCTGGAAGTCGGCTGCAGGGCTTTGCGCTTCTAGTCATTTTGCTGTTGCCGCCGACTGGTGTCTCCAGCCAGAGTTCTTGGAGCCTGAGGGGCGACTTTGCCAGTTGTGCTGACCCGAATCTCCGCCTTCATGGAGGAGTCGGCCGTGGCATACTTGTCCGCTGTGATCAGCAGCTCATCGAGGGTCTCCGGCTCGTCGCAAAGGAGCTTGTGCTTGAGGAGGGTGCCTTCTCTGTACCCGGAAGTAAAGTACTCGATCGCCTGCACCTCGTGCACGCCCTTGCAGGAGTTTCGGAGTTCGCCCCAGCGCGTGAGGTAGTCGCGAGTAGACTCGTCAAGGCCTTTCACGCACAAGGAGAGTTGGCGTGGCTTGGGAGGTCGCTTGTACGTGCTCGTGAAGTTGCGGACGAAAGCCTCGGTGAAGTCGACCCAGCTGTTGATGCTGCGAGGCTTCAGACTGTTCAACCACGTTCGGGCCGAGCCCTGGAGCATGAGCGTGACGTATCGCACGGCAACACGCTTGTTGCCGTTCGCTATGTTGACGGCTGTGGAGTAGTCGATTAGCCAATCTTCCGGCTTCACGGTGCTGGTATATTTGGGCGTGTCTCGGGGGAGCGTGAACCCTTTGGGGAAGGGCTCATCTTGGATGCGGGGTCCAAAGCAGGGGGGACCTAACTCGTCTTCTTCTTCCAGCGCCAGGGATCGGTGGAGTCGGTCGATCAAGTGGCAGGCGTCCTTCTCTCCGACTCCCTCTCGGCGGCCAAGGAGGTCGTCGAGAGTCGGATGTTCCACGGGCGGCAGGGAGACTCGCCTTTCTCTGCGAGGAGGGGGAGGCAGGTAGTCGTCCCGCCGTTCCACCGCTTTGGGGCGGCCGTCTTGGTCGCGCTCGATGGTGATGTGAGTCCGACTATGGCTGACAGCCGGCTCCTTGTCCTTCTTCCCACGGGCCCCGCCAGTCGGCGTCCGAGACGTCGCACCTTGGTCTCGGCGAGGCGGTGGGTCGTCGTTTTGGCGCTGCGGCGCCTCGGTGCGGCAGCCGGCATCATTCTGTGCGGCAGCCGCGTCGAGGAGCTGCTGAACTCGCTCCGTCATTATGCGGCGCTCTTCGCCTTCGAAGTTGTCGAGCTCGTCTGCCGCCGCCTGGGCGGCACGGATATTCTCTGCGGGCGTGGCATACACAGGGCGATCAGCCCCGAAGAGGTTGGCGATTGCCGCGCCGCGCCTAGGCGGCTAGGCCCGGTTGGAGCCGGCGAGCCGCCTACGGTGCGATCCATCTCGCGTTGGTAAGCTTCTGACAAGCGCCTCATGCTTGCCAGCTTCTTCGCGCCCTCGACGAGCTGAAGGCGGAGCGCCTCCATCGTCTCGGCATCGGCGTCTTCCGGAATCGGCGCTGCAAGGCCTCGCAGGGCCGCGTCAAGCGGGTCGTGCGCTCCTTCGCCGGAGCGCTCGCCGTGGTTGAGGACGAGGACCTCAGTGACGGTGCTTCGGCCGCTCCCCGCGTAAGAGAGCGACTCATCGTAGACCACCACGTTGGTGGGGAACGCGTCGAGCGACGCGGTGTTGGAGTCGACCAGCATCGGCTCGGTGGATCCTATGGACTCCAGGTCCGCGGCAGGCTCGCCGGCAACGTGGAGTTTGTCGAGGAGGCCCGCGAGGAGGCTCTCGGGGCCACTCGTGCCTGCATCGGATGCAGGATCATCGGAGAGGCGAACCTCGCCGATAAGATCGGCGAGGCAGCTGGCCGCATAGGCGATCTCAACGCCGTGCAGCGCGTCGGCACAGACGCCATCCGGCGTGCCGGGCTGGCTGTGCTCGCCGGGGAGGAACAGGGTTCCCGTCCAGAGCAGATCTCCGGACGACGGTGCACCTCGCCCCATGGTGGGCGCCAAATGTCGGGGGTTGGATACGACATATGCCAAAGGATGGCTTATCATGGTGGGAGCGAGTAGAACGTCGCCGGTGCCTGGAAGAGGGATGAGGCGAAGACATGCACGCCGGCGGAACATACCCAGCTTCAGGGCTCTCCTAGGAGATAACACCCCTACTGCTGCTCTGCGGGGTCTCCGCATGATCACTAAGGCAAAGTGACTACAATGGTGCTCTTGGAGCTGTTTCGGGAGGCAGGAGAGGGCAATGCTAGCTCTCTCCTCCCTGTGCTATCTGGTCTATCTCTATCTAGGTCTGAACCCTTTGCATGGGTGCCCCGGGGGGCTTATATAGGCCTACCCCCCAGGGGTACAATAGTAATCCGGCTGGGAGCGGGTCCCAGCCGTCTGTCTCTCAGGCCGTCGTCCTCCCTGCCGGCTTCTGGGGCCCGCCGACTGGCGGGTCCCGCGGACAGGCTTGATACTATTGTGGCACTCCTGATGACGCAGGCTCGGTCATTGGGTCGTGGCAATAGTGCCGCCATCTATCGGGTGATCACTGTCGCCATTCCCCATCCAATCTGGTTAATTGCTCGTGGGGCCCTTGGAGGAGTCGGCCGACTCCAGGGAGGCCGACTCCCACAGGTCCGTCTTCAGGGCGCTCAGGCCGCCTTCGGCCCACCCACTGACAGGCGGCCCCATCGCCTTCGGGTCGTACAGGCCGGCGTCGTGGGCACAGTGTGCTGCGCACTGTGGCTGAGGTCAGGGCAGGCATGGCAACAGTGTCGCGCCTCGCCGGAGATCTTCCAGCGATACGGCTCACTATAGCCATGCTGGCCCTTCGTAAGCAGGGGGGAACGGCCACACCACGTCATGGACCGACTCTCCATAGTCGGCCTCTCTGGAGGTCGCCTAGCTCGGAGTCAGCTTATCTCGGAGTCGCCGTCTGGGACTCAGCTTGTCTTGGAGTCGCTCCTGGGACTCGGCTTGAGGGGCGCGGCCTGCCCCGATGTCTTGAAAGGTCCTGGGACTCGGGTTAGCCTACCCGTGGCCCATTACTCCGACACAAGGCCAGAGCATCAACTCAACTGCCTATAAGGCCTGATCCCAAAGAGCCAGCTGCTGAAAGCAAGAAGAGGAAGGAAAGGGTCAAGAAGACCATGGCCAGAGTTGTTGGGAAACCTTCCATGATGGAAGAGGAAGAGCTTTCTGCACCAGCACGAAAGGCACCAAAGCTTATGGGTGATGCTATTAAATCTGGGGCTGCAACATCTAAGCCCAAGGAAGCACCCAAAGCTGCCCCCAAGGCCAAGTCTGCACCAAAGAGGAATACCAGGAGTATTCCAGCTGCTGAGAAGAACAAGGCCCCAGTGCATGAGGTTGCTGAGGAGGAAGATGAAGAAGGACAGGTTCTAAGGAAGCTCAAGCCAAAGATACCAGACCACAATGATGCCCATCCTATGGCTTAGAACATGAGAATCAGGAAGGATTCAGGGCTGAGACTGTGGAGAATGGAAGATCCATATTGTCGGATTTAGGGTTCCGGCAGACCCTTGAGGTTCGAACACTGTGGTGCGCGCGGAGGTTTCTCCTTCTACCTACCTGTTCCTCACCGAGCTAGGATCTAAACTACGAGAAGAACAACACAAGAGACACAGGATTTATACTGGTTCAGGACACCATTGTGGTGTAATACCCTACTCCAGTGTGTGGTGTGGTGGATTGCCTCTTGGGCTGATGATGAACAATACCAAGAACAACCTCGCGAGGGTCTGTTCTTGTGGTGGTGTTGCCCTCTTAGAAGGGTTGATTCTAGATGCCTATCTTATCTTCAGCTTCCTACCCAGATGCCTCTACCCTGTGGGTGGCTAGTCCTATTTAGAGGCGGAGGCCCTGGGCCTCTTCCCAAATATTGAGCGGGAAGGTCGCCAACAATTGGCCAATTTGAAGAGGAACATCTAGTACACTTATCCTGACTAAAGTTGGTCCTCACCTGTTAAAGGCTCTGGTGGTGACGCCGACTTGGGCTCCACGGTGACCTCCATCCTGTCGTTGGACTGGTCTTCGTCTTGTTGCACCGAAATGGACGCCTTTGCTTGATGCTCCCGCCTGCGCTTGCTCCCCTTGCACCAAAGAGGAAAGAAGGACACTGCGCGAGCTGGCGCCCGGCAGGCGCCCTTGTTCGTCATGGCTTGCGTCATGGGCACCTCACGAGGTACACTGCCCCGCGAGCCATCCTGACGAGGCCGTGCCTGAGGAAGCTCCTTGTCATCCGCCCCGCGAGGCTTGGCCCCTCGCGAGGGTCTTGAGCTTGTGCTGATGAAGATGGGCCGTGCTGGGCCCCCTTTGAGCCACGCGCAGGCCGTAGGCAGGCAAGTCCGGGGACCCCTGTTCCCAGAATGCCGACAGTAGCCCCCAGGCCCAAGGCGCGCCCGGACTTGGCTGAGCAGAGAGGCAAAAGGGCGAGTGCGAAGCGTCGCGGGCCCTAACAGCCTGCGGCCTTGGGCGCCGCGTGGTGGTTGATTGGGAGTGGGCGGCTCCGCAACCGCGCGAGTCGATAAGGAGTGGCATCTGCCCTCTGCCTCCGTTGCTTTCTCCAGTTGCTGCCCAGATCCCCTTTCTTGCGCCTCTCCTTCCTTCCTTCGAAATCTCCAGATCTACTCCACCCGCGCGCCCTAGCCAGACATGGCGCCTCGCCAGGCCTAGGCCGGAGCTTGGTACTCGTCCCCCTGGACCCGCCAAACGTGTCGGAGGCGGGCCTTGCCCGGGTGCGCCAGTTGGCAGCGACACAGGGCGTCGACGGGGCAAAGGTGTTCAAGGCCGGCTCTGCCCTCCCTGAGGGCGAATGAAGCACCTTCTATCTGCTCTTCATGAGTGCCATTGTCGCCGGTCTGGTGCCTCCCTTCTCTGAGTTCTTCTTTTCTGTCCTCTGCCATTACAACCTTCAAGCTCTGTAGCTCCACCCCAACTCCGTCCTCCTCCTGGCAATCTTTGCCTACTATTGCGAGGCTCACGTTGGGGTGAAGCCCTCGGTGGCCCTGCTGCGCCACTACTTCTACCTCCGGCCCTCCCGTGGTTCCTTCTCTGCGTGTGCGAGCTTCGTCGCGTACGGCAGCTCCGTCGCCATTTCGAATTCCAGGAAAAGGATTGAGGGCTTCAGGAGCAAGTGGGTCTTGGTTGATGCTGGGTGCGTCCACCCCCGGCTGGCCTTGTCCACGGGGCTCCCCTCGAGCTCCGACGATTGGTCTCGAGTGGAGCTTGTGGATCCCCACGCAAGGCTGGTGTTGGAGAAGATGGATGCGGATCTAAGGCCGGCCAGCATGGCGGCGGCAAAGCTGACCGGCGCCTCGCTGCTGAGGGAGTTCCTGGAGCATCAGCTGGCTCCGCTTCGTCAGTACTCGCTTCCGATGTGGAGGCCCTACCCGAGCCCCGCTGTCCTGGCCGATGAGGATCTGGCCGCAGTCCTCCAGTCTTTGGTCGGGGGAGACGTGGCAAGGTTGGAGGGCACTCCGACGCCCCTGTTCCTTCGTGAGGACTGGGAGCAGGTTGTGGGGTCCATGCCCATCCTCAACGGGGACGGGTCTATGCCTGCGGAGGCTCCCGAGGACCTGGTGGACGTATCCTCCGGCGACTCCAGCGAAGAGAGGGAGGAAGGGGAACGGGAAAAGGGGGCTGACTCTGAGGCAGAGTCAAGGGCTCCACCTCCTCGGCGCAAGTCCCACACTCTCCGCCTCTCTCTGAGTGATGACGACGAGGGTGATGGCGAGCAGGGCAGTGGGAGCCTGCCCTCGGATCCGAAGAAGGACCGGACTGGGCTGATCCCCTGTGGGTCCGCCCCAGCCCCGAGGCGATCCGCAGGCGCCCCAGCTGCACCCACGCTCCTTGAGGCTGATCCTTGCAACCGGCTCTCGGGCTTCAAGTACGGCCGGAGGCTGCTCGAGTCTGCGGGCGATGACTTGTAAGTGCTTGATCCCTGTCTTGTTTCTTGTTTCGTCGCTGAGGCTTGACGCTCGTATCTCCCGGCTAGGCTGGCTCCCACGGCAAAGAAGCCGAAGGGGGCTCCTGAGACTCCATCCGCGGCAGCGCCTCTGCTCGCGAAAGAAAATGAACGTGACGCGCGGGCCTCTCCTGCCCAGGCGTCCCTGCGAGGCCCTGCCGAGCCGGCTGGTGCGAGCACGACTCCTATGACCCTGGCGACCCCTGAGGCGCCCCCGCTTGACACCGTCGCCACAGCCTGTCACGCCCAATATGCGACCCTATCCAAAAGGAACTCGAAGGTCCCACCAAGGATAGACCCGCATATTGAAACGCTTTTGCAAGGTGGATATCATTACATGAACATTACATAATAGATGGGGATACATACAAGAGGCATACAATGCCACACGAATACACCAATACATCTTACATAAGATCAACATCCGACTACGGATGAAACACAAACAGAAACTCAATGACATCCACTCTGCTAGCCCAGGCTGCCGACCTGGAACCTATCCCGTGATCGAAGAAGAAGTAGAAGAAGAACTCCAACACAAGCAAACATCGCTCTCTCGTCATGATCATTGCATAACCTGTACCTGCAACTGTTGTTGGTATCTGTGAGCCACGAGGACTCAGCAATCCCATTACCATGGGTAACAAGACTAGCAAAGCTTAAAGGGTAAGGAAGGGATAAAGTGGTGAGGTTGCAGCAGCGACTAAGCATATATGGTGGATAACATACGCAAATAAGAGCGAGAAGAGAAGCAAAGGAACAGTCGTGAATCTAGCAATGATCAAGAAGTGATCCTGAACTCCTACTTACGTAAAACATAACTCAGAAACCGTGTTCACTTCCCGGACTCCGCCGAAAAGAGACCATCACGGCTACACACACGGTTGATGCGTTTTAATTCGGATCTGGTGTCAAGTTGTCTACAACCGGACATTAACAAATTCCCATCTGCCTATAACCATAGGCACGGCTTTCGAAAGATTATACCCTGCAGGGGTGTCCCAACTTAGCCCATGATAAGCTCTCGCGATCAACGAAGGATATACCTTCTCCTAGGAAGACCCGATCAGACTCGGAATCCCGGTTTACAAGACATTTCGACAATGGTAAAACAAGACCAGCAAAGCCGCACGATGCGCCGACAATCCCGATAGGAGCTGCACATATCTCGTTCTTAGGGCAACACCGGATAAGTCAAGCTACGAGTAAAACCAGCCCTCCATTTGCCCCGAGGTGGCCCCACAGGCTGCTCGGTTCGGACCAACACTTAGACAAGCACTGGCCCGGGGGGGCTAAAATAAAGATGACCCTCGAGAGAGCGACTCCCAAGGGAAAAGTAGGTGGTGGTGAGGCAAATGGTAAAACCAATGTTGGGCCTTGCTGGAGGAGTTTTATTCAAAGCGAACTATCAAGGGGGTCCCATAAATCACCCAACCGCGTAAGGAACGCAAAATCTGGGAACATAACACCGGTATGACGGAAACTAGGGCGGCAAGAGTGGAACAAAACACCAGGCATAAGGCCGAGTCTTCCACCCTTTACCAAGTATATATATGCATTAATAATATAAGAGATATTGTGATATCCCAACATAATCCTGTCCACCATGGAGCAATCTTCAACTTCACCTGCAACTAGCAACGCTATAAGAGGGGCTGAGCGAAAGATGTAACATAGCCAAACAACGGTTTGCTAGGAAGGGTGTCAAAGGTTAGAGGTTCATGGCAATATGGGAGGCTTGATGAGCAAAAGATAGGTAACGCAGCATAGTGATAGAACGAAGCAACTAGCATAGCAATGATAGTAGTGAGATCCAGGGAAATGGTCATCTTGCCTGAAATCCCGCAAGGAAGAAGAACGAGTCCATGAAGAAGACGAACGGATGAAGCCGAACCAAGCATAGACAAACGAATCCTCACGAACGCAACGAAACATGAACTATCGAGAAGAAACACACAACATGGTAAACACACCACACATATACAAGACATGATGCACAACCAAGCATGATGCATGACAAGGCTAAATGAAGCTACTCATGGCAAGAGATGATGCAAACAAGAGCAACACACCAAGGCAAGTTTAAATGAGGCCGGGAACAACATATAACAATTCTGGTAAGTCCTCATATGCATATTTCGAAGTTGGTCCAGATCTGCATAACCTTACGTTCAAGTTGTTAAACAGCAAGTTAAAATGCACCATGATGATCTACACGAGATTCTAGTCAAGTTACATATAAAGTTCATTTAATTCGGAGCTACGGCCTAGAAGATATGAGCAAAACAAGTTAAACATGGCATTGATGCGAAATGCATACAAACATCAAGCAAACACTCCAAAACAAGGATGCAACATGATAATATGAAACTATATGCAAAATCAAGCAAGTTTCATACAGAGCACAATCAAAACGGAGCAACGGTTCAACACATACACTCTATACAAGTTTAAAGGACAAGCTGTCCAAAACAACAACTAGGCATCTTGCAAGCATCAAAACAACATGCTACAGCACCACAATATGAAAACAAAAGGCATGGGCATGATGTACAGGTAAAGCATTACAAAACATGAACACTCAGCTATCTCCATAAATCACTAGAACATGCTCAAACACACATGGCAAGATTGCAAATAATATCAGTTTCAGACTTTGCAGAAAATAACATCAGGTTGCAATGTTCAGAGCTATCAAAAAACATGCTACAGGAACTTATCATGGCAAACAAATGCATGGCATGAATCTACTAAAAGCATAGAACAAAAGTCCCTTACTGACCATAAGCCAAAAATGATCAGAAAATATGATCGCACCCATGTAAACATAGCAAGTTATATTACAGATTCATACATGGCAGGAACAACAATAAGTAGGCATGTTGGTGAGCTTGTACCACTCACCACAGAGCAATAAATGGCATGGCAAGGCAACCTACAGTAAGAAGGCATGTTTATGAAGCTAAGCATGGCAAGAGGAAGTTCATAGGGTTCATGGAACACTAGCATCAATCATGGCAACAACTGAACTTAATGTTAACAGGCTGACAACAACATTATATAGCAACTTTGGAGCAAGGAAAAAACAATCTATAGCAGGCTATAATTGCAACCAGGGGCATGGATGGATAGAGCATAACATGTAGAACAAAACACCCTTAGTGAACATCTCCAGATTATGCATAGAATGACTTATAGCAGCAGGTTTACATAGCATCACGAAATAACAGATTCAGCCTAGCAAAACAGTAACAGTAAGTACACTACTTAACAAGCTTGATTCACTGACCACAAGTCATTTCATGACAAGATAAGCATAGCGTCAGCAAGAAGACATGTTTATGAAACAAACGAAGGCAAGAACAAGTTCATAGCATGCAAGGATCAACTACAACAACCTTGGCAAAATTGAATACCATGTAAACAATCTGCCAGGAAACATTTTGTAGCAAAAGTAGAGCACGAAAATGACATGCTAGACTACTCCATAATTGCAAACAGGGGCATGAATGGATAGAGGAAAACCATATGTTCAAAACACCCTTACTTAAGTATCTCAAAATATGCATGGATCTCTCTGTAGCATCATGTTTACATGGCATCAAAATAACAGCAGAACAGGGACTAAAAACAGCAACATTACGAAGCCTAGTTTGCATGCTTGTGCTAGTCACCACATTAAACACAAAAATACATGGTACGCACCTCTTTAAAGAAGACATGACATAGATCAAAACACATGTAGACATCAACCTCATAGGATGCACACATCAAACATGGCAAAAATGACAAATGAGCATGTTCTGTTAACAGACAGCAGACAACATCATATAGCACTCTTGCAACGAAGATTCAGGCATCAAGATGAGCTCAAATGAACATGATGCAATGTAATGAAATGAAGTACTCGTTGAGACGAACAATTTGACATATTACATGCATGAAACGGAGTAGTATGCATGGAGATATGGCATGGCAAACGATGCATCAGAATGTCAGGGACTTTGTCGATTCTCAAAAAAAAACAGACGGGCGCACGGTAACTAAAACACGCACTGGGAAAGGGATAGGTGTTGGGGCTCACATCGGGCCTGTGGGCCGGTCGGGGCGGTTCTGAGGAAACCGGGCAACGGTCCTGGACGGTTCGGCGCCGGTTCACGGGGGCGACCCGGTTCAGGCGGTTCTGGGCGGCTCCGTTGGATCCCACGCGAGGGCACATGCGCGACGGCTTCTCGGGCGAAGCTCCGATGCCGGAGGGACAGCGGGAGGCCAGGAACGGGTGCAGCTTGATTCCCGCCCGGATCTCGCAGGATCCGGGCGCGACGGCGGCGGGGAGCTCCGGGACGGCGGCCATTGACGGGAGGCGGCGGCGCGACGAAGGGCGGCGGCGACGGGAACTCCAGCGCGGGGTGCGAGGCGCGCTCGGGTGAGCGGACGGCGGAGGCGAGGTCGCGGTGGCGGCGGGCGTGGTCGCTGGCGCCGGGCGGCGAGGTGTCGGGCGACGGGGCTGATGCGGCAGAGGCGCGCGGCGGCGAGTGGGCCCGGTGAGTCCCGGTTCGGCCCTTGGGCGGGCCGGATCTGGGCCCCGGGTGGCGGCGGCGATGTGGGCGCAGGGGAGGTGAGGTGGCGCGCGCCGGTTGGAGGCGAGCGGCGACGGGGTGATGTGGCATCCCCGGATTGGTCCGGGCGACGTGGAGGCTGGCGGTGGACGTGTCTGGCCGCCGGGCGGACATGTCCGGTGGCGCGAGGAGGGAGAGGGCTAGGGTTTGGACTGCGCGAAAAATCCGGGAGGGAGCACATATTTATAGATTCTGGGAGCTAGGAGAGTCCAAATGAGGAGCGGTTTTCGGCCACGCGATCGTGATCGAATGACCGAGAGCATGGAGGGGAGTTTGCTGGGTTTTGGGCCACTTTGGAGGGGGTGTTGGGCTGCAAGACGAAAGGGGCTTTTACGGTTACCCGGTTAACCGTTGGAGTATCAAACGGGCTCCAAATGGCACGAAACTTGACAGGTGGTCTATCGATGCTATACCAAGGCCTCTTGGCAAACCACGGGCCATTCCGAGAATGTTTAACACCCACTCACAACGAGAGACAAAAGGGGAACGCCGGAGGACATAGGAGTGCCGGATTGCAAAACGGACAACGGGGAAAATGCTCGGATGCATGAGACGAACACGTATGCAAAATGAGATGCACATGATGACATGAAAAAATGCAACATGCAAGCAAATTACATGGCAACAATGACGAATAACTGGCAGACACCTGGTGCATCGAATTCGGGGCGTTACACAGCCGCTGGGGCACAGCAGGCTCCGCCTCAGGACACCATGGTCACACTGTCGCCTTCTCCTCCTACTCCGTCGACTGCTGTTTCCCCGTCTCCTCCTACTGTCCAGGATCGTGTTGCTGCTGAACTGGACCGTATGCGGCGGGATCTTCTGAGCGCCGACCCTCGTTTGGTGGCCGGGCGCTTGGAGCTAGCCTCTGGCTGGATTCGCTCCGATGCTTCGATTCGGGCGGCGCTGGTCCAGGCCTCGACGGCCTGCGACAAGGAGAAGCAGGCCGTCCTTGGGGCGAAGATTGCCCGCGATGCCGCCTTGGGGGAGGCGGCTAATGCCCGAGGTCGTTGCGAGGTGCTGAAGGGCGAGTTGAAGGGCCTGCAGGGCCGGCTCGCCGAGGAGACTCGCCTTCGCCTAGAGCAGGAGGACGGCATGAAGGCTCGTGAGGCGGCCGTCAAGGAATGGGACGCCAAGCTCAAGAAGCGCCGTGACTACCTAGGCACGCTGGAGCAAGAGCTGGAGGCGAGGAAGGTTGAGTTGGACGGCAAGGCATGGGTTCTTGCCGAGTGTCGTGTGGCCTTTGCGGAGATGGAGGAGAAGGCCCGAGCTTCATTGAAGACGCTTTATGAGAGCGTCCTGGAGAGCCCGCTGGCCGGCTAGGAGGACGGCCCCGCCAAGCTGCTTCCTTTCCTGGTTCGTGCCCTTGACGATGTCGCCCTTGGCCTCGGCCCTACGGCTGAGGCCGAGGCACGCGTCTTGTCTTCTGTGGCGCTGATGCGGGTGTTCACCCACATCTATCTTCGGGACCCCAACGTCAACCTCGACAGCCTACTGGAGCCGGCGAGTGGCGAGCATGCTGCTGCCGCTGCTGAGGCTG
This sequence comes from Triticum dicoccoides, assembly GCF_002162155.2. Classification (NCBI taxonomy): domain Eukaryota; kingdom Viridiplantae; phylum Streptophyta; class Magnoliopsida; order Poales; family Poaceae; genus Triticum; species Triticum dicoccoides. Next base: position 135,123,224 of record NC_041383.1, on the reverse strand, counting down.
TGAAGGGTCGTGCGGAGGCTCTGCTGGGGAAGTTCTGGGCCTTCAGCACCAGGCCAAAGCGGAGCGCTGCTAGCCCGGCAGCTCCACAAGGCGAACCCGCTCCGCGCAACTCCACGACCGGCAAGTGACTCCGTTGTGGCTCCCGCCCTGCTCTTAGTTTCTGCACATGTATCAGGCCTCGGGGAGGCGTTAAAACTTGCATTTGGTGCTGTGATAACAGTGTGGACTGTAATTTTTGCTTTTGAATTCCTTGAAATTTGTGCTATTTCCTTCCTACTTGCTTGTGTCCTACGCCGGCAGAGCCCGGCCCCGCGCATACCTCAGCCGTTGTTTGCCCCGACCGGAAACCAGGACGGGACCAAGGAGTGAGGGGCTACGTGACAAGTTAGGCTCCTGAGTCGCAATGCTCAGGAGTCCCCCTTGGCGCCCGAACAGCATGTAGGGAGGTGAGATGTGGGGGTGGATCTACCATTCTACGTCTGCAGAGCCCGGCCCCGCGCATACCTCAACTGCTGTTAACCCCGACCCGAAACCAGGACGGGACCAAGGAGTGAGGGGCTACGTGACCAGTTAGGCTCCTGAGTCGCAATGCTCAGGAGTCGCCCATGACGCTCAAATGGCCTTCATACCTTGGCTCCGCTCGCGGAGGGACGCGCGACGAACTAGGCCCGGGGGTGCTGGCTGGGTGGCGTGCGCCTGGGCGTGACCTAGGCGTAGCCCCCGTGCCCAGCCCCCTCGCGCGGCACTCCCGAGGGGAGGCGTTGCGATGAGGCTAGACACAGAGCTCTGGGCTCCCTGAGATTGATGCGGCCCGGGGGGGCACCCTCAGTTGTTTATCACCAGCGCGGAGCATAGCGCTTCCGTATGCGTACGGGCATAGCCGCTCCTCGGAAGTGTCGTCAGCCAGCGCGGAGCATGGTGCTTCCACTGGTGCGTGGGAGGGGGCTCCCCTCCGGGAGGAGCCCCCGGGGCGTGTACAACCCCGCCCTATCACGTGGCTGGCACGATAGGGCTTGACGAGGTGTATCTTGGCACCCGTGAGCCAGCGCGGGACTCACGGGGCCCTATCTCAAGGCGGGTTGTGCCTGGCTCTGGGCCTTATCTTGGAGTGTGTTCCTGCAAATTTGGCTAGATGCCGACGCTCTATGCCTTCGGGTCCCGGCTCTCGGGCTGGTCTCAGCCGTCGCTGGTATGCCGGGGCACGATGCCGTGGGCAGACCAGAGGGTGAGGGCCGGAGAGCCGGTAGGAGCCTTGAGTCGCGATGCTCAGGCACCCCCCCTTTAACGCGCAAGCTGGGTTAGATGACAAAACTCTACGTCCTCGGGTCCTGGCTCTCGGACTGGTCTCAGCCGTCGCTGGTGTGCCGGGGCGCGATGCCGTGGGCAGGCCAGAGGGTGAGGGCTGGAGAGCCGGTAGAAGCCCTGAGTCGCGATGCTCA
>NC_041383.1:135109098-135121465 GCF_002162155.2 Triticum dicoccoides | reverse complement strand
TCGCGATGCTCAGGCACCCCCCCCTTTAACGCGCAAGCTGGTTTAGATGTCGAAACTCTACGTCCTCGGGTCCCGGCTCTCGGGCTGGTCTCAGCCGTCGCTGGTGTGCCGTGGCGCGATGAAGTGGGCAGACTAGAGGGTGAGGGCCGGAGATCCGGTAGGAGCCCTGACTCGCGATGCTCAGGCACCCCCCTTTAACGCGCAAGCTTGCGACATCCAGGAATAAAAAAGGTACCATGAACCAACACCAAATAACAAGCATGATGGGTCGAAAACACGACCCTAAGATAAATGCAAGAGGGGTACATGCCACTGGTTTTGACCCGAGCGTCTTGGGGATAATGCAGCCCGAAGGGCGCCCCCAGCAGAGTGAGCTAAGAACATGAAATAAAAGAGATACATGCCACAGGGACAGACCCACGCGGCCTGGGAATAATGCAGCCCTGGGGGCGCTCCCAGCTGGAAATGAAACTAGAAAGATGTCACTTGATGATGCTGAAGATGAAGGGGTGTTGATGCAGCATACTCGGTGGGCTGCGGAGGCAGATCCTCACGAGCCCCCAGGACCTGGGGCCTCGGGAGGCTCCGGAGGCGCTGGTGGCTCCTCCCGTACCGTGTCCATCTCCAACAGGGCTGCGGAACACCTCGCCTCTTGAGCCTCCAGGATGGCCCTCATGATGCGCCGGTACGTAGCAGCCGCGTTCGGCAAGCCGTAAGGCATGCGAACGTAGTTGTGGGGCGGGCCCTCGCAGTGTCCCACTCGCGAAGGCCAGAGGCGCTCCTGAGACGCGGCTTGGTTGAGCCCTGGTATGTCGATGCAGACGCGCAACCCACCATCCTCGCCTGGATGGGGGGCCATAGCGGGTAAGCGGCGGCTGCCTCTCATGACCCTTGACTCCTGTAGCTCCTGAATGGCCTTGCTGACGAACTCCTGAGGGTTTGGCCCTCCTTGCCTTGCTCCTTCTTGATGGAGACGCGCTTCGAAGCACGCCTCCACGTGGTGCCCAAGCGCCTCCCTCGTGACCTTGGCGAGGTCGACGGCCCTCCAGGGGAGAGCCCCCAAGCCCTGCCTGAGGAGGGCATCGGGCATGCTTCCCTATGCGATGGAAGGAGGTTTCCCCTGAGCAGGCGCGGGCCCAGAGGGACCTGCCTCCTGAGGGGCCGGGCCAGTCGATGTCTTCTTCTTCTTGGGGCGGCCTCGGGAAGCCTCCTGCTTCCACGATCCGGGTCTTCCAAGGATGCGGCCTGAAAGGCTCTCTCCAGGGAGCAAACTGCGTCTGTCTCTTCGCAGGGCACCGTGATGACCCCGCCACTTCCTGGCATCTTGAGGACGTTGTAGCCGTGGTGGGTTACGGCCATGAACTTGGCCAGCGTTGGGTACCCGAGGATGGCGTTGTACGGCAGGCGGATGTGGGCGACGAGGGCGCCCGCCGACGGGAGCCGTCTGGGCAACGCGGGAAGCGAGGGCGGCTCGGCGCTCAGCGTGAACCCGGCGTGCGTCAGACATGGTCGCGACGGTCGGAGAAGAACAGGGCGACGGAGGACGAAGTCCGGAGCACCCCTACCTGGCGCGCCAAATGTCGGATTTAGGGTTCTGGCAGACCCTTGAGGTTCGAACACTGGGGTGCGCGCGGAGGTTTCGCCTTCTACCTACCTGTTCCTCACCGAATCGCTAGGATCTAAACTACGAGAAGAACAACACAAGAGACACAGGATTTATACTAGTTAAGGCCACCATTGTGGTGTAATGCCCTACTCCAGTGTGTGGTGTGGTGGATTGCCTCTTGGGCTGATGATGAACAATACAAACAAGAACAGCCTCGCGGGGGTCTGTTCTTGTGGTGGTGTTGCCCTCTTGGAAGGGTTGATTCTAGATGCCTATCTTATCTTCAGCTTCCTATCCAGATGCCTCTACCCCGTGGGTGGCTAGTCCTATTTATAGGCGGAGGCCCTGGGCCTCTTCCCAAATATTGAGCCGGAAGGGCGCCAACAATTGGCCAATCTAAAGGGGAACATCTAGTACACTTATCCTGACTAAAGTTGGTCCTCGCCTGTCAAAGGCTCTGGTGGTGACGCCGACTTGGGCTCCACAGTGACCTCCATCCTGCCGTTGGACTGGTCTTGGTCTTGTTGCACCGAAATGGACGCCTTTGCTTGATGCTCCCGCCTGCGCTTGCTCCCCTTGCACCAAAGAGGAAAGAAGGACACTGCGCGGGCTGGCGCCCGGCAGGCGCCCTTATTCGTCATGGCTTGCGTCATGGGCACCTCGTGATGTACCCCGCCTTGAACTCTCCGCCTCCTCGTGAGCCAGCCTGACGAGGCCGTGCCTGAGGAAGCTCCTTGTCGTCCACCCCGCGAGGCTTGGCCCCTCGCGAGGGTCTTGAGCATGTGCTGATGAAGATGGGCCGTGCTGGGCCCCCTTTGAGCCACGCCGCAGGCCGCAGGTAGGAAAGTCTGGGGACCCCCATTCCCAGAACACCGACACATATGCTTCAAGAAGAAGAACTGCTGTTGACTACGGGTTCCACACAAAGGAACAGCAGGACTTCTACGAAACAATTCTGTTGGACAAGAAGCCCATAGTCTATGACATGAGGTGGGTTGACTGGAAATTCATCAAGGAAAATGAACAGCACTATCCTGGAGTGCAAGACAACTTTGTTGCTTGTGGAGTTGCAGATTTTGTTGGACAGAAGTTCACCAACTGGAATGATGAGCTTATCATGCAGTTCTACTCCACAGCACACTTTTACCCAGATGGAAGAATAGTTTGGATGTGTGAAGGTACAAGGTACCAGTCCACTATTGAAGAATGGGCAAGTCTGATAAATGCCCCAAAGGAAAATGATGATGATCTGGATGTATATGCCAAGAAGAAAATGGGACACAATACCATGGCACACATGTACAAGGAGATCCCAGACAAAGCCCTAGAGACTTTCACTTTTGGATCAGTCCATTTTCTGTTGTCAGGGCTGCCTACTATCAATTGGATTCTGAGGCACACTCTGTTGCCCAAGTCAGGTGACCACAACATGATCAGAGGGCATGCCATCAATATGTTGCATTTATTTGATGTGCCACAAAAATTCAAAGTCATGAGCCTTATAGTTGAAACAATCAAGAGGACTGCTGCAGATCAGAAGAGGAGCTGTGGATATGCACCTCAGATTCAAGAATTGATAAAATCAAAGATGGGCATAGGAAAATATTAGTTGGATAAGGAACATTTTCCACTCTATCCAGACTTTGAAGACAATGAGGTTGTCATGAATGAGGATGATCCATCATCAGTTCAAGCTCAAGAGAAGAAGGAGAAGGCAAGGAAGGAGAAGGCTGCCAAGATGCCAACTCAAGAGGAGGCATCTGAATATTTCTTGAAAACCAAACAGGAGCAGCTTGGTTACTTGATAGCATCATCTCTGAGGATTGAGAAGGGGTTGGCCACCCTAACTCAAAACCAGGAGAGCCTAGAAAGAATCATGGAACAACAATTCTATGATCTAGATGTCAAGATAACTGAGATTCAATCAGTTGTGGAGCAGCTGCAAGATGACATGCAGGAGAGGAAGGGCAAGACTACCACCAATGTGTTTGCCAGAGTGCCCAAAGCCCAGATTTCAGTTGCAGTGCCAGTGACAGACAATAGAGCAACAACTTCAGCACCAGCCACTGCCCCTACAGTTCCAGTGCAACCAGCTCCAGCACCAACTCCTCCATCTCCATCCACTTCAACTGAAGCCTTCATCCTTGGAGTTATCAGGACACCACCAACTAAAGATCAAGCCTGAGAGTCGATCTAGCACTATGCATTTTCTATGAACTTTTTGGTAACTTGTTGCCAAAGGGGGAGAAAAATGTATAGATCATAGGCTTCGAGAGAGAGTGTTGCTTTTGTTCTCTCTTGCTTTATTTGGTGGTTTTTCAATCTTTGTTTGCTTTTGGTTGAGATACTATGCTTGTGAGACATTGATGATCATGTGTTTGATCATAAGCTACACTTATGCATGCTTGATATTATCCTATCTATCTTATGTGATCACTCACTATGCTTGGTGATGAGTGCATGTATTCATTGTTTATTATTTTGAGCGCTCCACCATGATGTATGTGACATGGAAGAGTAACCCATGAGCCTAATTCATTGTGCATTTGCAGTCCAAAGCAAATCTAAAACTATGCACAAATTTAGGGGGAGCTCTTGCTTATCACATACTTCTCAAAGCGACGATGTTATTTAAATTTTATTATCATTTGTCGAAGCTTTGATCTATATGTTGTCATCAATTACCAAAAAGGGGGGGATTGAAAGTGCAACTATCCCTAGGTGTTTTTGGTAATTCGTAACAACATATAGCTCATTGAGCTAATGCTATTCCAAGACTATTATTTCAGGAAAGCTCAATGAATGGCATGGCATGGATGATGAAAGTGGATCCCTCAAAATACTAAGGACAAAGGATTGGCTCAAGCTCAAAAGCTCAAGACTCTTCATTTTACATTTTAGTGATCCAAGATCACATTGAGTCTATAGGAAAAGCCAATACTATCAAGAAGGGATGAGGTGTTGCTTAATGAGCCTCTTGCTTCATGTGCTTAGTGATATGCTCCAAAACCCTCAACTACTTTCCCACATCCACAAATGACCTAAACCTAAAGCCAAAATCGTCACACCGATTCTTTCTATCCGGCGCCACCGATTCCAAAAGTCACAGCCACTGCCACAAACCCTAAGCAAATCGGTCTTACCGATAGGGATCTCGGTCTCGCCGAGATGGGGTTGTAATATCTCTGTTTCCCTTCGTAACGTTTCAGTCTAACCGAAGTGAGCGATCGGTCCCACCGAGATTGCAATGTAAACTCTCTGTTTCCTTTTTGTAACATTTCGATCTCACCGAAAAGAGCAAATCGGTCCCACTGAGTTTACCTGACCAACTCTCTGGAAAGCTTATTACCAAATCGGTCTCACCGAGTTTGTGTAATCGGTCTTATCGAGATTATGTTATGCCCTAACCCTAACCGAATCAGCCTCACCGAGATGCATGTCAGTCCCACCGAAAATCACTAACGGTCACTAGGTTTACTAAATCGGTCCGACCGAGTTTAATGATTCGGTCCCACCGAGTTTGTTAAATTGTGTGTAACGGTTAGATTTTTTGTGGAGGCTATATCTACCCCTCCACCTCCTCTTCATTCGTGGAGAGAGCCATCAGAACGAACCTACACTTCCAACTTACCATTTCTAAGAGAGAACCACATACTCATGTGTTGAGGCCAAGTTATTCCATTCCTACCATATGAATCTTGATCTCTAGCCTTCCCCAAGTTGCTTTCCACTCAAATCTTCTTTCGACCAGATCCAAAACCTATGAGAGAGAGTTGAGTGTTGGGGAGACTATCATTTGAAGAACAAGAGCAAGGAGTTCATCATCAATGCACCATTTGTTACTTCTTGGAGAGTGGTGTCTCCTAGATTGGCTAGGTGTCACTTGGGAGCCTCCGACAAGATTGTGGAGTTGAACCAAGGAGTTTGTAAGGGCAAGGAGATCGCCTACTTCGTGAAGATCTACCGCTAGTGAGGCAAGTCCTTCGTGGGCGACGACCATGGTGGGATAGACAAGGTTGCTTCTTCGTGGACCCTTCGTGGGTGGAGCCCTCCATGGACTCGCGCAGCCGTTACCCTTCGTGGGTTGAAGTCTCCATGGATGTACGATAGCACCACCTATCGGAACCACGCCAAAAACATCCGTGTCTCCAATTGCGTTTGAATCCTCCAAACCCTTCCCTTTACTTTCTTGCAAGTTGCATGCTTTAATTTCCGCTGCCTATACACTCTTTGCATGCTTGCTTGAATTGTGTGATGATTGCTTGACTTGTCCTAAAATAGCTAAAATCTGCCAAACTCTAAAATTGGGAAAAGGTTAAGTTTTTATTGGTCAAGTAGTCTAATCACCCCCCCTCTAGACATACTTCAAGGTCCTACACCTTCCCAAGGACAAACAGAGCATGATATCCATGACAGGACATAACGTAGAAAACCCTTTAGGAAAGGGGAGAGAAATTTCATGACATTACCCATACAACGGTGTTTGGATAATTGATAAAGAGAATTTAGCATTGTGCTTCAAATGCTCTTATTGATGATCGAAGTAGCACAGACATGCTTCGAGATAGCATTGACATGGTCTTGAAGCAAGGTCAGACTTTGGATACACGAAGGATTCATCAGGAACAACTTGTAGAATAAGTCTTACAATTTCCTCATGGAAGAATGTTTAGCCTGGCTGAAAAGGAAACTATAACAATGGGTCCTTCGGGCTGGTGCGCTAGGCATGACGTCACCTTACTGGGCTATACAAAGTCCAATGTTACGGCTTTAGGAAAATGTCCCAACTATCATATCTGACCGAGATTCAATTCTGATTGGTGTGAGGATACCTCAGACTCAGGATGCCTGAGAAGAAAAGGTGTAATACAAATAGACGAGATGACATTGTAAAATTCTCGAGAAACGAACTATGGAAGCGAGTTCCGAAACAAGAGTTCATCAGTAAACCAACGAGAGGATGAGGAGGTGGCTGATGGAATTAGCGGCAATTCATCGAGATTAACAAAAGATGGATTTCCACAATTATGTGAACAAGGAGATAACATTTGTCAGATCAAATGGTATAATGATGTATGCTCGAGGAAAACATACACAATTAAACATTAGTTGAAAGGTGCACCCGAATATGGGCTGGGTTGCACGACCAACGTCGGAATGGTGATTCAATAATCAATAGTCTAAGAATGAGCGACCGACCATTAACTTCAAAGCAAGAGGGTTTCTAGAAGGGCAGAATCCAAACAGCACCGTTCACTTGTTGGCACCCTTGTTGGAATCAACACGAGGACCCAAGAAAGAATGGTGATGGCGAGAACCATCACTTTAACAAGAATTCTTCAGAGGTGGAGCAATTTTCACAACATCCCTCACATAAAAGACGACAATACGTCAAGGTAGAACATAATACAAGCTCGAAAGCAAGTTGCATCCATAACATGAACAAGTTTGTGATGAAAGTAAGGTAAGGATGTTGTCGATGGTAACTCAAATTACCAAGGGACGAGGATGACACTTATCATCATGAATTAGATCGATATCCTGGAAGGAGCCAAAAATTGATGACGATGATCACGACAATTGTTGTCGAGAGGCTCCACGGAGAAGCAATCGAACAACGACTGCATCAAGCAAAAGGACTGATGCAACAAAAGATTATTTGAACCACATATATGACACAAACTCAGAATCAAGTTTGTGGTTCGAGGTGAAACGATAAGACGAGGAAATTGACGTAAGCTTAGCTTATATTAGAAAGTTGTGCTCCGAGAATAAGGACCGGGTGGCACAGTTAAACTATAGCACGATAATGATATACTTGATCAGGCTAGGAATGACTTGATTGGGTACAAAATTGTACTTAAATAAGATTACTAAAAGTTGTTGAACCGTAGTGCGGACTTGGTTCAGTTATCGGTGTCTTTTAGTGTTTAATAACTCAGAGCCCATGAAAAATTGTAATCAATGAGAATGTAGTACTTGATGAAGAACTCATAAGAAGTTATGCAGTTCCAAGATAATCTCGAGATACCAGGGGGTAATACTCGACGAAAGATCAAAGTAAAGGTTAGAATGGTGTATTGATCCATAGAAGACAAGTGCTTAAACTTGCACGAGAAATGGGATCTAAGAAGAACATATGGTCGAAACCACGACTGCAAAGGATCGATTCACCGATACCAAAGGATATTATATCAAGGAAATAGTTATTACTACAAGAAGCTCCCATGATAAGTTCCACATCGGGTCCATGGGCATGAACACAAAGTTCAAGGTGAACTCCCACTTCTTTAATGCATAACCTTTCATTCACTTCTCGTCTTCGAAGAAGTTGCAGTGTTGAAATTTTATCTGGCGAAGCACCAGAAGAGTAAGACTCGTGAAAACTTTCGGGTTCACACGGTTTAGAGAAGGCATATGTTCAACCCATAGGGGCTTCTTAGAAACATATACCACAAGTTTCAAGAGTAAATATCACAAGCTCGAAAGTAGAGCATGGTTGTCAAGGCATTATGTATCAGGGAAAGAACTCACAAGATTTGAATGTGAATGATACCATCGGATAACCACCCAGCAATGGGTTTGGCAGTCCATAACGAAGCTGACGTGAGTATCGGTACTCAATCAGAGGAAGAAAGAATGCAAAGGCATCAGATTATGGGAATAACTAACTAATTCAAATCTCAAATGCAAAGGAATTGTGATTTCCAAATCAAGAGATCAGAAGCAAACACTCTGATTAAGGATGGATAAGTTGAGTAGACTTAGGGGTACAACCGACGCAATTCGGTTGGTCAAGAACCAGTTCATGTTTAAAATGATGTCTGATCCGGAAGGATGAATTCCAGGTTCAACTGAAGATTGCGAGCATTCACCACATATCAAATCAAAGGCTGAAAATGATGATGACAAGGGATACTAATGAATATTGCTAGACATATGGAACGCAACCATAATGCAAGCAGACAAGTACTTGCACAGCAACAGCTGGCAGGGAATTACCGGAAGACCGGATAGTATATCAATGTACCTTGTGGATCATATGGTCAACTAGTAATGAACAGTTCCTCGATAAGGGTGAAGAATTATTCGTAGGGGTATTCATGCGGCAAGGAATTGCGGGGTAGTAAGCATAAAGGATACTTGGAACATCGGAGAGTATTTGAGGGCACCTTGTAATAATAAGGGCAACTGGAGATGAAGGTATGAACGACAAAAGTATGTAGTTATCCATAAGGATTTATCGGTGGTAGGGATTGCAATGGCGAATGACACAAGGGTCTCGGGAAAGAATCAGAGAGTGTCTTCAGAATCTTCTGGTGCAGCTAGCGATCATCTGGCCGGAAGGGGCTCTCCGGGAGGAAGTATTTTTGAGAACCTAAAGTTAGATTTTAGCAAAATCATTTAACCTGAATAGAAGAGAGTTTAGAGTCCCAGAGTAAAGGTCGAGGAATAAAAGATCCTAATACCACCCAATGGCGATGTGGGCCCATGGGCCGCACAGCCATGTTAGTAAAAGTTTTTTTTATAAAGTCTAGACTCGACTTCGGCCAAGGAGTATGAAAGGGGGATTCCTACAGGCAGTCAGCTCTGATACCAACTTGTGACGCCCCTGATTCAATCGTACACTAATCATGCACACAAACATGTACGATCAAGATCAGGGACTCACGGGAAGATATCACAACACAACTCTAAAACATAAATAAGTCATACAAGCATCATAATACAAGCCAGGGGCCTCGAGGGCTCGAATACAAGTGCTCGATCATAGACGAGTCAGTGGAAGCAACAATATCTGAGTACAGACATAAGTAAACAAGTTGCCATAAGATGGCTAGCACAAACTGGGATATAGATCGAAAGAGGCGCAGGCCTCCTGCCTGGGATCCTCCTAACTACTCCTGGTCATCGTCAGCGGCCTGCACGTAGTAGTAGGCACCTCCAGAGTAGTAGTCATCGTCGACGGTGGCGTCTGGATCCCGGGCTCCAACGTCTGGTTGCGGCATCTGAGAAGAAGAGGAAAACGGGGAAAAAGAGGGAGCAAAGCAACCGTGAGTACTCATCCAAAGTACTCGCAAGCAAGGAGCTACACTACATATGCATGGGTATATGTCTAAGGAGGCAATATGAGTGGACTGAACTGCAGAATGCCAGAATAAGTGGGGGATAGCAAGTCCTATCGAAGACTACGCTTCTGGCAGCCTCCGTCTTGCAGCATGTAGAAGAGAGTAGATTGAAGTCCTCCAAGTAGCATCGCATAGCATAATCCTACCCGGCGATCCTCCCCTCGTTGCCCTGTGGAAAAGCGATCACCGGGTTGTCTGTGGAACTTGTTTGGGTGTGTTTTATTAAGTATCCGGTTCTAGTTGTCATAAGGTCAAGGTACAACTCCGGGTCGTCCTTTTACCGAGGGACACGGCTATTCGAATAGATTAACTTCCCTGTAGGGGTGCACCACATAACCCAACACGCTCGATCCCATTTAGCCGGACACACTTTCCTGGGTCATGCCCAGCCTCGGAAGATCAACACGTCGCAGCCCCACCTAGGCACAACAGAGAGGTCAGCACGCCGGTCTAAATCCTATACACGGAGGGGTCTGGGCCCATTGCCCATTGCACACCTGCATGTTGCGAGGGCGGCCGGAAGCAGACCTAGCAACCTCCATTACAAAGGAAGTCATGTTACGCAGTCCAATCTGGCGCGCGCCGCTCAGTTACTGATATCACGAAGGCTTCGGCTGATACCACGACGTTGAATGCCCATATCTTTCCCGCGTAGTTGGTTAGTGCGTATAGGCCAGTGGCCAGACTCAGATCAAATACCAAGATCTCGTTAAGCGTGTTATTATGAAGCAATCGCGAACGCCGACCAAGGCCAGGCCCACCTGTCTCCTAGGTGGTCTCAACCTGCCCTGTCGCTCCGCCACAAAGATCCACACAGAGGGCCGTCGGGACAAAGGTCCTTTCAGCACCCAATCCGTGAATCACTCGCGGGTACTCCTCGAGCCGACCCGACTTTAGTCACCATCTGTAGTATGTATATATGTATAATATATACCCGTGATCACCTCCCGAGTGATCACGGCCCAATAGTATAGCAAGGCAGACTGACAAGAACGTAGGGCCAATGATGATAAACTAGCATCCTATACTAAGCATTTAGGATTGCGGGTAAGGTATCAATGACTGTAGCAACAATGACATGCTATACAACAGAATAGGAGTAACCGAACAGTAACATGCTACACTACTCTAATGCAAGAAGTATAGAGAAGAATTGGCGATATCTGCTGACCAAGGGGGGGGGGGCTTGCCTAGTTGCTCTGGCAAGGAGGGGTCATCTTCGGTGTAGTCGAACACATGGACATCGGCACCGGTCTCAAAGTCTACCGGAAAGAAGTAATGGAGGGGGAACACAATAAATAATAGAGCAATCAAAGCAACACAAGGCATAACATGGCAATACACGGTGCTAGGTGTGCCCTAACGCAGTACTAGGTGATGCCGGGAAAGGGGGGAAACATCCGGGAAAGGATTCCCGGAGTTTCTTGTTTTCGGACAGATGAACCGGAGGGGGAAATTTGCGTGTTTGATAGGTTAGGAATGTGTGGCAGACGAACGGGCTGCGTATCCGGATTCGTCTCGTTGTTCTGAGCAACTTTCATGTAGAAAGTATTTTCATCTAAGCTACGGTTTATTTTATACGATTTTCTAAAGTTTTAAATCATTTTTAGAATTTATTTAATTGATTTAATCCAACATTATCCAGAATAGTGGATGCTGTCGTCATCATGACGTCAGATGACATCAGCAGTCAACAGGACGTTGACTGGGTCAAACTGACGTGTAGGTCCCACTGGTCATTGACTTAGTTAACTAAACATGATTAGTTAATTTAATTTAAGTGACTATATTAATTAATTAGGCTTTATTAGATTAATTAACAGGATTAATTATCTTAATTAATTATATTATATTATTATTATTGTTATTTATTTTTATTCTTCTTTTTTTTGTTCTTGGGCTGGGCCCCATATGTCATAGGCCCCAAGGGGCTGGCGGGTTGGGCGGGCGCACCCGAGCGAGCGCTCGCCTGCAGGGCGGGGCGAGGACGCCAGGGCACCGATGGCGGGGCTCGCCGGTGCGGCCAGCTGGGGCCACGGCGGGCGGAGGCGAGGGGTGGCGCAGGTGCGGCCATTGGCGCACGGGCGGGCGCGGTGGCGCGGCCTCGGGAGGAGTAGATGGTGGGGACGAGGCGCGCCGACGGACGAGGCCATGGGGCGCCGGCCGGAGCAGGACGCGGGTGGGAGGCCGGAGTGGCTAGAGTGGCGCGGTGGGGCGGCCCAGCCAAGAGGATGCGGGCGCAACGGCGGCTAGTGACCGGAGTGGCCACGGGCGGCAACGGCAGCCGCAGTAGTGGACGGCTGCGGGCGTGTGCAGAGGAGGCGGAGGCCGAGCGGGACGGACCCGAGCGACGACCAGCGAGGGGGGCCGCGGCGAGGCCGGCCGCGAGGTGCGGTGACCAGGGGGGCGCGGGGGTCGGGCGTGGCGGACACGGGACAGAGGAAGAGACGTGGGAGGGAGAGGCCATGGCCGAGGTGGCCGGAGCAGGGGAGACGTCGGGAGCCGGTGGGCAGGGCGGTGGTCGCGGGGCGCGGCCCGGACGCGTCGTAGGACAGAGAGGAGGTTGGGGGCGCGGTGAGCGCGGTCGCAGGCGTGACCAGGGACGAGCCCGGGCGCGGCTAACAGCACGGCC
>NC_041383.1:135076775-135108426 GCF_002162155.2 Triticum dicoccoides | reverse complement strand
ATGGAGAGAGAGTGGGCCTTGGCCCAGTTGGGCAGGCCAGCTGGGCCGGAGCCCAGTGAGGTGGTGCTTTTCCTTTTGTTTTAATTTTCATTTTATCCTTTTATTTATTTGCTTTTTTGTTTTATTTCATTTTAAAATATTTTAGTTTTGTAAAAACATATAGTTAGTACCTAATTTAGTAATAGTGATTATACCACGACCACAATTAACTTGGCACCTCGAATATATTAGTTGTAATCGTTTATCATTTTAAAAGCATTTAATTAATTGTTTCGTTTTGCTACTATTTAAATCCATATAGTCCATTTAAGCATTTTATAAAAGGTTGATTTCACCACCATATGTACTTAAGTTTTATTTGACACAACCCGAACATTTTTGTTTTAATTTTTGACAAGTTTTGTTGTTTGCCTGATTTTTAAATTGAATTCGAATCGGTTACGAACTAATGCGAGATTAGCCACAGTAATCGAGGTGACGTGGCATCATTAGGGGAGGGTTACTATAGCCTAATTATCCGGGCGTCACACGGCGCCCCCCTTCCTTCTTCTCCTCCACTCTTCCCCCCCCCCTCCCAAGTCCTAATCCAACTAGGAAAGGGGGGAGTCCTACTCCCAGTGGGAGTAGGACTCCTCCCGGCGCGCATCTCCCCTTGGCCGGCCGCACCCCCCCCTTGCTCCTTTATATACGGTGGGCAGGGGGGCACCCCAAACACACAACAATTGATCGTTTGATCTTTTAGCCGTGTGCGGTGCCCCCCTCCACCATAGTCCACCTCGATAATACTGTAGCGGTGCTTAGGCGAAGCCCTGCATCAGTAAAACATCATCATTGTCACCACGTCATCGTGCTAACGAAAATCTCCCTCAACACTCGGCTGGATTGGAGTTCGAGGGACGTCATCAGGCTGAACGTGTGCTGAACTCGGAGGTGCCGTACGTTCGGTACTTGATCAGTCGGATCGTGAAAATGTACGACTACATCAACCGCGTTGTGCTAACGCTTCCACTTGCGGTCTACAAGGGTATGTAGACAACACTCTCCCATCTCGTTGCTATGCATCACCATGATCTTGCGTGTGCGTAGGATTTTTTTTGAAATTACTACGTTGCCCAACAGTGGTATCAAAGCCTAGGTTTTATGCGTAGATGTTATATGCACGAGTAGAACACAAGTGAGTTGTGGGCGATACAAGTCATACTGCTTACCAGCATGTCATACTTTGGTTGGGCGGTATTGTTGGATGAAGCGTCCTGGACCGACATTACGCGTACGCTTACGCGAGACTGGTTCTACCGACGTGCTTTGCACACAGGTGGCTGGTGGGTGTCAGTTTCTCCAACTTTAGTTGAACCGAGTGTGGCTACGCCTGGTCTTGAGAAGGTTAAAACAACACTAACTTGACGAACTATCGTTGTGGTTTTGATGTGTAGGTAAGAACGGTTCTTTCTCAGCTCGTAGCAGCCATGTAAAATTTGCAACAACAAAGTAGAGGACGTCTAACTTGTTTTTGCAGGGCATGTTGTGATGTGATATGGTCAAGACGTGATGCTATATTTTATTGTATGAGATGATAATGTTTTGTAACCGAAGTTATCGGCAACTGATAGGAGCCGTATGGTTGTCGCTTTATTGTATGGAATGCAAGCGCCCTATAATTGCTTTACTTTATCACTAAGCGGTAGCGATAGTCGTAGAAGCCATAGATGGCGAAACGACAACGATGCTACGATGGAGATCAAGGTGTCCCGCCGGTGACGATGGTGATCACGACGGTGCTTTGGAGATGGAGATCACAAGCACAAGATGATGATGGCCATATCGTATCACTTGTATTGATTGCATGTGATGTTTATCCTTTATGCATCTTATCTTGCTTTAATTGACGGTAGCATTTTAAGATGATCTCTCACTAATTATCAAGAAGTGTTCTCCCTAAGTATGCACCGTTGCGAAAGTTCTTCGTGCTGAGACATCACGTGATGATCGGACATGGTTTAGTTGATTTGGATCACGTGATCACTTAGATGACTAGAGAGATGTCTGTCTAAGTGGGAGTTCTTAAGTACTATGATTAATTGAACTTTAATTTATCATGAACTTAGTCCTGGTAGTATTTTGCAAATTATGTTCTAGATCAATAGCTCGCGTTGTTGCTTCCCTATGTTTTTTATATGTGTTCCTAGAGAAAACTAAGTTGAAAGATGTTAGTAGCAATGATGCAGACTTGGTCCGTGATCTGAGGTTTATCCTCATTACTGCACAGAAGAATTATGTCCTTTATGCACCGCCAGGTGACAGACCTATTGCAGGAGCAGATGCAGATGTTATGAACGTTTGGCTAGCTCAATATGATGACTACTTGATAGTTTTGTGCACCATGCTTTATGGCTTAGAACTGGGACTACAAAAATGTTTTTGAAACGTCATGGAACATATAAGATGTTTCAAGAGATGAAATTGGTATTTCAGACTCATGCCCGTGTCAAGAGGTATGAGACCTCTGATAAATACTTCGCCTAAAAGATGGAGGAGAATTGTTCAACTAGTGAGCAAGTACTTAGATTGTCTGAGTACTACAATCACTTGAATCAAGTGGGAGTTAATCTTCCAGATAAGATAGTGATTGGCAGAGTTCTCTAGTCACCATCACCAAGTTACTAGAACTTTGTGATGAACTATAATGGAAGGGATGACAAAAACGATTCCCGTGGTCTTCGTGATGCTGAAATCGATGAAGGTAGAAATCAAGAAAAGAGCATCAAGTGTTGATGATTGACAAGATCACTAGTTTCAAGAAAAGGGCAAAGGAAAAGAAAGGGAACTTCAACTATAATGGCAAGCAAGTTGTCAGTCCCTTGAAGAAGCCGAAAGCTGGACCAAGCCTGAAACTGAGTGCTTCTACAACAAAGGAAATACCCTGAATATTTGGTGGATAAGAAGGATGGCAAACTAAACAAGGGTATATTTGATATACAGGTTATTGATGTGTACCTTACTAGTGTTTATAGTAACCCCTGAGTATTTGATACTTGTTCGGTTGCTAAGATTAGTAACTCAAAACAAGAGTTACAGAATAAACAGAAACTACTTGAGGGTGAAGTGATGATGTATGTTGGAAGTGGTTCTAAGATTGATATGATCATCATCGCACAGTCCCTATACTTTCGGGATTAGTGTTGAACCTAAATAAATGTTATTTGGCATTTGAGTTGAGCATGAATATGATTTGATCATGTTTATTGCAATACAGTTATTTATTTAAAGTCAGAGAATAATTGTTATTCTGTTTACATGAATAAAGCCTTCGATGGTCATACACCCAATGAAAATAGTTTGTTGAATCTCGATCGTAGTGATAGACATATTCATAATATTGATGCCAAAAGATGCAAAGTTGATAATGATAGTGCACTGTCATTTGGGTCATATCGGTGTAAAGCGCATGAAGAAACTCCATAAAAGATGGATTATTGGAATCACTTGGTTATGAATCATTTGATGCTTTCCAACCATGCCTTTTGGGCAAGATGACTAAAACTCCATTCTCCGGAACAATGGAACGAGCTAGTGACTTATTAGAAACTAGCGTGTGCACCCGCGCTTTTGCGCGGCTAGATTTCTAAAACCATAGTCTATGTATTACATTTACTACATGGTCGTAATATATCAAAGCAATAGCAAATGTTTCACCTAACAAACCCGCTCTTGTAGTAATCGCAAATATATTTATATTTTTTATAAGCCTTTTCTTATAGCTTATACATTATATAGTATTTTAAAATAGTTTTGATGGCTTATACATTATATATTTTGACTTAACATCTATAATTTTTTGTTTTGAATATTTTTGAACCCCTGCTAGGTTTCTTTTAAAATTCTGCTTTCTTTTTTATGTAAGACACATCCACGGCAAAAATTAATAATCCCTTCATGTGATTGACGGTATTTCATGTGTTAGTGTATTTGCACAACCACCTTTCTTACTTACCTTTTTCTCCACTATATGATAAATATCCATCTGATTGGATTCTTTATTGTTCTCGAGAAAAAAATTCTTTACTAAGAGCATCTCCAACAGGCGCCCAAAAAGAGCTCCACGCACTACAAAATCGTTTTTTGGGCGCCGAACAGCTCCAGCAGAAGCTGTAGTGCTAAAAAAATTTGGGCGCACGCTGAAAAATGCTATCGCGCGCAGCATATTTTGGGATCCGAATTGCGCGCGCTTCACAATTTGCACTGTGTCCTTTTTGGGCGCACGTTTTTCAGCGTCTGTTAAAGCAATGTTGGTCCCGGCGCATTAAAAGTGCTACAGTGACGCGCTATAATTTTTCTTCGTCGCGAAATTTTTGTGCGGCCGTTGGAGATGCTCTAAGATCGTGCATTCGGAGTGCACCTGCTCGGAATGCGTACATTTTCTATTAAAGAAATGAAGGTGGTTATATTATTTGAGTTGTCATTGATATGTTTTTTTATTTAATCTTGTTTGTGACTCCTCTACAGTTATTATTTGTAGATTCATTCGGTTGTCTATTTACAAATACTCTTCGGATTGCAATTGGCCAGACATCTGTTGTACTATTCGTAAAATAAAGACATCTATCGTATTAAAAGTGATCCTTTACTTTACTAAGATCTTGCATTTGGAGTGCACCTGCTCGGTTTACTGACATTTTTAATTAAAAAATGAAGATTGTAATAGTTATTTGAGTTGCCATTGATATCCTTATGTATTTAGTTTTTCTTGTCCGCTACTCCTCTACAGTTACTATTTGTAGATTCATTCGATTGAGTAGTACAGTTTTCATTTGGCCAGTCGTTTTTTCCTCATTTGTTGGCCTTGTATACATTGGCCGCTCAACTGTTCAGCCTGAACGTGCTATCCAGCTTTTCATCTGTTCTTCTGGAAGAAATAATTACCACTCTGGATTTATTTTTTCACCATGTGAAACAGCCCGTACTGGTCTATCTCCTTCGCTCCCTATCCACTCAAAGGATAAAAGATCCCCATCAGCACTAGGTTCTTCACCCACATGTACCACTTCACCAAATTTGCTGCCAGCGAAGGCAGATGTCGCTAGGGAGCGGTGGCCATTAGGAAACTAAATTGCCAGTCTATCCCCCTCTAATTGTTACTTCTTTTCTTGGAATTTCTCTTCCTTGGGTGGTGGCGCTAGATGGACGGATGATTACGTGAACGCGTTTGACGCGGTCTTCATGGTGTAGATCCTAGCCCAGCTCGTTGAGTCCAGCGGTGAGGCCATGGGGAGTGCCGGGGATAGCGCAGCGCGCTTCTCAACCTCGTCATGGCCTGTGGCAGCGACCTTGGTGGAGGTGCTGGAGGTTGGTAGCGTGGAGGGCGGCGAGGAAGCTCACGGAGAAGGGTGTCGATTTCCTTGAAATTGTGTGCAATGGATAATGGTTGGGTCTAAGGAGAAGACAGTGGCTTGCATTGCGGCTAGGCTCCATGGGAGGTATGGGATTAATGTAGACAGATGCGTACAATAAGATCGTGCGAAAAGTGATGGCAGCAAGATGTGAGCAGTGTTTGGATAGCGCAGCGCGCTTCTCAACCTCGTCATGGCCTGTGGCAGCGACCTTGGTGGAGGTGCTGGAGGTTGGTAGCGTGGAGGGGCGGCGAGGAAGCTCGCGGAGAAGGGTGTCGATTTCCTTGAAATTGTGTGCAATGGATAATGGTTGGGTCTGAGGAGAAGACAGTGGCTTGCATTGCGGCTAGGCTCCATGGGAGGTATGGGATTAATGTAGACAGATGCGTACAATAAGATCGTGCGAAAAGTGATGGCAGCAAGATGTGAGCAGTGTTTGCGGACGGCTTTGAGTTGTTTTCCTCGTCATATCCTTCAAAATGTAAGTGCCAGGCAATGATATGCATGATGCATCCGTCCTAGTGCAGATTATTTGTTGCAGTTCCTCCATATCACTCTCTAAGTTTGCAGTGTTGTATTCTTTTATTTATTCTTACAATGTGCTAGCAAGAAAAGTTTCATTTATCTCCGTCACTCCATGCCTGTGATCCTCTGCCGATGAACGCTGGTGGCTTTGTTCGCTTTATATGTATAAAACAGGTATATGCCTATTCTCACAAAACATGTATACGAAAGAAGTGCATGTATGAATGCATACAATATGAACTGCTTCTGAACCTTTTGCAAAAATTAGTTTTAGATTATTCTGCTTTGGTTTGGCAATTAGATTACCTTCTGTGAGATAATACATCACCTTGGATATTAATTTGGGTGTTAGATTATTTCAAATTTATGTTTTGTACACGTATATAGTTCGGATGAGAACATTATTGCTTAATTATTTTGGTTTTTATATGATAACTTTTACTATATTCCGTTTGGAATTGCAGCTACTTGCATAGGTAATAAGTAATATAGACTTCATATCAAATCTAAAATGATATTTTGTTTTTCCTAGGGAATATTTTCGTATATGATCAGTGCAATTGCATCGATAGGTTAAATCAATATACTTTTATATTATTTTCCTTCAGTTATTTGTCCGCACCAGGAGTTGATATTTGATAGGAAATAGTCATTACCAAATTACATCTTCTAGAGAGCTCATTAGACTCTAATGTGTCGAAACCGAATATTCAACGCATTTATTGGATTCTATCTTTTTCACTCGACTGATTTCTTCCTTTCGTATTTTTCTTTTCACATACAGTGTTTTCAGAAGAAAAAAAAAGCATTTTCTAAATATATGTTTTCGACACAAAATGAACTTTGGAAGAACTTGTGTTCTTTAAAGTTTTTGAGAATTTTTTTCACTGTAAAGCTTACTACAGTTTGCATTTTTTTCACCAATATTTCTTTTTGGAGAAATTACATTAATATTCTATCTGACAGTTGGCGCTATTTTCTTTGAGGAAATAATGTTTTTTAATATAAAAAATTTGAGGAATTTTTTCACTCTACTGCTTTCTTTTGTTTCTGTTTTTCTTTTCACAAATAGTTGCTTTTGAATAAATTCCATTGAAATTCAATCCGGCAAGTGTCTCTATTTTCCCTTTTCCCCTATATATATACCTCATATGCATGTACATATACATATATCAACTTCTAGCCTCTTGTGTCTATATTTTGTACGTGAGGATGAGTATACCTGTCAATTGTGGATTTATCTAAGGACTCAAAGTTAAGCACGTGCCGTGAGAGACTATCTTTAATTTGCAGTTTGGGATGCCAATGTGAAACCGATTGCACCACGCCTTGGTTGTTGCCTACAGATGTGAGCAAGTCGGATTGCTCGTCTTTCTTTCTATGTCCCTGCGTGTCTGGGCTCCTAACATGGTACGCGTGACGATCTATGTGCGTGATAGTCCAATATGTTGGAACCTGCCGCTACGAACACGTTAGCATGTTACGTAATTTTATTAAATCTCAGGCATTATTGTCCTAATCAAACGGTTGAAATATTTTAGCATATGTGGACGAACGTGATGGCTTCTTTGACTTCTGTATTATGTATATAATAGATAATACATACCGATGTATGCGGTCCAATGAGTGTTGATGCTCGTGGCGGGTATCGTTATTTTCTGACCTTCACAAGATGATTTGAGCAAATATGAGTATATCTACTTAATGAAGCACAAGTCTAGAACATTTGAAAAGTTCAAAGAATTTCAGAGTGAAGTGGAGAATCATCGTAACAAGAAAATAAAGTTTCTGCGATTTGATCGCAGAGACAAATATTTGAGTTACGAGTTTGGTCTTCAATTAAAACAATGTGGATTAGTTTCACAAACTCATGCCACCTGGAACACCACAACATAACGGTGTGTCCGAACGTCGTAACCGCAGTTTATTGGATATGGTGCAATCTATGATGTATCTTACCGATTTACCACTATCGTTTTGGGATTATGCATTAAGAGACAGCTGCATTCACGTTAAATAGGGCACCATAAATCCGTTGAGACGACACCGTATGAACTATGGTTTAGCAATAAACCTAAGCTGTCGTTTCTTAAAGTTTGGGGCTGCAATGCTTATGTGAAAAAGTTTCAACCTGATAAGCTCGAACCCAAATCGGAGAAGTGCGTCTATATAAAATACCCAAGGGTAACTATTGGGTACACCTTCTATCACAGATCCAAAGGCAAGTTATTCGTTGCCAAGATGGATCCTTTCTAGAGAAGGAGTTTCTCTCGAAAGAAGTGAGTGGGAGGAAAGTAGAGCTAAATAAGGTAATTGTACCTTCTCCCGAATTGGAAGTGGTTAATCACAAGAAATCAGTTCCAGTGATTCCTACACCAATTAGTGAGGAAGCTAATGATGATGATCATGAAATGTCAGGACCCCGACTCAAAGCCACACCGATCTAGCATGTAACACCTCATATCACTTTGCGGCTTCACGCACGGTATTCCCACGGGTGTCGCCTTACCTTGCCTGGGACCGTTTGCGCCTTTTGGCACACGTATATGATAGTGTCGCTAGCATCCATATGACAAGGAGCCCGGGCTGACATGGCTAGTCGTGAACCCAAAGTGGCACTAACTTACAGGGACAGGCATACATGACCCAGCAACGAACGTGTCGGTCATCAGCGAGTGAATCCAGGCTGTAGCAACTGGGCTAGCAGGACTCCGGTAAACCGGGCTGTAGCAGGATAACAGGACTCCGGTAGACACCACATGACATTTCCCCGAAGGGACAGACACAGGAACGAAGAAGGACACATGCCGGCCAGCCTAATTGTTCCGGAGCAGTAGCAAGCTACCAAGGCTCAGTGGAAGCACTAGGAGACATTTCCCGGTAAGAGAGACTACCAAGGATGGACAACTAGTTAGTCAGATCCCACACATACCAAGCATTTCAATAATATACGCACAATATGCTTGATATGTGCAAATACAACATGGCATGACAACATGACTCTACAACTCAAGTATTTATTCAATAGGATCCGAGGAGCGAGATATTACAAACATGAGTCTCATGACCCAACATTCAGAGCATACAAGTCAAAGCACATGTGGAAGCTTAACATGTCTGAGTACAGACATCTATAAATGAAAAAGGCTGAGAAGCCTGACTATCTACCATATCCTGTCGGGACACAAGATCGTAGCTGAGGTAACAAGCTAAACATCAAAGTCCAAGCGGAACTACTAGTCAGACTGAAGTCTCTTTGCAAAAACATAAAATAGGCAAACGTGAGTACAAATGTACCCAACAAGACTTACATCAGAACTATCTACATATGCATCATTATCAACAAAGGGGATGGTGGGGTTTAACTGCAGCAAGCCAGCTTTGACTCGGTGGTTATCCTGGACTACGACTGCAAGTAACTCTTTTGAGGTGGCGCACACGAGTCCACATAT
This sequence comes from Triticum dicoccoides, assembly GCF_002162155.2. Taxonomy (NCBI): domain Eukaryota; kingdom Viridiplantae; phylum Streptophyta; class Magnoliopsida; order Poales; family Poaceae; genus Triticum; species Triticum dicoccoides. The sequence continues at coordinate 135,099,062 of NC_041383.1, read as the reverse complement.
TCACCAACCAATACACCTTCATGGATCCGCTCCCATCTCCCTACGAAACGCCATCCATAGCACTCACGCTTATCTTGCCCATTTTAAAGTATCCACTTTCACTTGTTTATGAACTGTACAGGCAACCCAGAAGTCCTTTACCGCGGACACGGCTATTCGAATAGATGATGTTAACCCTGCAGGGGTGTACTTCTTCACACACGCTCCGACCACTTACCGCCGTTTACACGACATGTACTCGGCAACCTTCAAGCGGAATCCCAACGAGGGTGTCGGCCACGACCTATCTAAACACTCAAGTCTCTAGTCCAGGTTTATCGCCTATTCAGGTTCCATCCGCAGGGAGTCCGGCCGAGGTTTCCACATACGGCCCCGGACGATGTGTGTAGGGTTCCCGAGACACCAAACGGGCGCCCGGTACACCGTGCCACGTGCCTACCACATCACAGCCCACCCCTCGGGTCAGCGCTGCCCACGGCCTCCAGCATACTACAAACACCAGAAACTACTTGCAACTCCTGGACAGAGGACAAGGGTGATTAAGAAGACGAGAGGGTCCATTGGTTTCGGGCCCAATGCGTGGTAGTAGCTGTTTCATGGATCACAAACACAGAACTCAGTTCCTGAGGACGGCTTCAATGAGACAACCCACCATGTACTCCTACAAGGCCTCTCACCGCTACCTTTACCAAATAGTGTTCACACACTTAGCTCACACACAATAGGACATGTTCGCACACCTCTAATTCATCGCCGATGAATCAGACCTGACTCAACTCTAAGCAGTAGCAGGCATGACAAACAAGCATGAATGAGTAGGCACAACAGGGCTCAAACAACTCCTACTCATGCTAGTGGGTTTCATCTATTTACTATGGCAATGACAGGTCATGCAGAGGATAAAGGGGGTCAACTACCGCAGCGAGTAACAAATGAATCATGGTTGTTGTCCTAATGCAATAAAAGAGAGCAGGAGCGAGAGAGTGGGATTGTATCGGAATGAACAAGGGGTTTTTGCTTGCCTAGCACTTCTGAAGATAGTATAGCTCTTCATTGGTGTCAACGATCATAACATCGGAACATCATCTATTGAGAGGGAACAAGCACCGACAAACAAAGAAGAAACATAATCAATGCAATGCACAATATGATGCATGATCATGACATGGCAGAATGAGTGTGTTGAGCTAATGTAATTACAACTAGATGGGTTTGAGCCAGTTTGAACCAAAAGTTCAATCCCAAACTCAACTTATGAATTTAAATAGTGCCTTATCATGTTTTGCACTAAACAGCAAGGTTAATTGCTTTAACATGCATGAAACCAGTACAGATGGATAGATTGGATTTTTTGATCATTTTTCATATATAAATTATTTCATTTGGAGTTACGGTTGAATTTCTATGAATTTTAGAAGTTTAATACAATTTTCTGGAATCTCTTGAATTAAATTAAATCCAGAAAATAGTTAACTGCGTCAGCACTTTATCATGCCTGCGTCAGCAGTCAACTGGGTTGACCCAGGTCAAACCTAACCAGTGGGACCCACTGGTCAGTTACTTAGTTAGTTAACTGAGTTAATTAGAGTTAAGCTAATCCTAACTAAATGTCAGCAGTGCTGGGCCCACATGTCAGTGGCTTAATTAATTAACTAACTTAATTAGTGTTAACTAATCTAACACCTAAATAAATAGTGCCTAGCCCACACGTCAGTGAGATAGAGCGGGTCAAAGTGCGGTCAAACCCGGGTTAAACTCGCCGGAGTTGACCCGCGATTCGTCGCCGATGACAACGGAGGGCATCGGAAACGACCCTACGGCGACCAAATCGGCGGCTGAGGGGCTCTACGCGTTGCTGGTGTTCTTCCGCATCCAACTGGACCGAAGTTAGCGGCAGGGGTGGCCGGAGTCGAGCGCGGCATCGACCTCGGCAGCGGTCGGAGTTCGGGCGAGACGCGACCGAGAGCTAGGGGGCACGGGAAGGCGAGCTGGGGCGTGCTACGGGCTCGTGGGGAGGCACTAAGTGCAGTGGTGTGATCTATTGCGAGCTTCAACAGCCGTAGCCACGGCGGCTATATGGCCGGTGGCGAAGAGCTCTCGGGCTCGTTGCGAACTGTGGCTTGAGAGGGAGGCAGTGCACGGGGAGAGGGGGAAACGATGGCGGAGCTCACAGCGGGGCGAGGACGGTCTTCAGCGAGCTCGTGGATGCGAGGGAGGCGGTGAATCGACGGCGGTGGTCTTCGGTGGCCGAGGAGGGGAACGGCGGAGCTAGCAGCGTCCAGAGGCTTCCGGCGCCGTTCGGATTGGTGAGAAGGAAGAGGGGGACGGGGCAGAGCTTCCTGCCGCGTCTACGAGGCGGGGCAGTGGCTGTGGCCACGACAGCAAAGAACGGCGGCGACGGGCTCCGCTCGAGCGTTTAATGGAAGAGAGAAACAGAGGAGGGGGAGGAGCGAGGGAGAGCGTGAGGGGGTTCCAAGGCATCGAGGCGGCACCGAGGAGAAGGCACAAGGCGGCGCGGTGGCCAGGCGGCGCAGGCAAGCAGCCTGGTGGCGTGGCGCCCGTGCGTGCACTGTGTGTTGTCCCTCCTCTGCCTATTGGCAGAGGTTGGGGATGACTGGCACCAGGCCAGGTGGGCTGGGCCAGCACAGGTGAGGCCAGGTGGGCTTCTCTCTCTCTCTCTCTCTCTCTCTCTCTTAATCTATTTCAGTTTTCTATTTTATTTTGTTTTGTTTTGATTTAGTAAAAATACTAAACCATTTTTAAAACTCCTGGAAATATTTGTGGGCACTGTTGGAATTATTCCCAATAGGCCTCAACTAGTTTCAGAATCATTAGAGCATTTAAAATATTTATAGGATTTAGATGCCCCAATTCGAATACAATATGAGTTAATTCAAAAATCCAGAAATGACCTAAAAATATGTTCATCATTTTTGGCAGAGGTTTTCACCTAAACTAGAGATCATGAACTTTTCTTATGGACATTTTAGGTTTATTGAAAATATTTTCATTTTGATCCTAGTTGCATTAGGTGGTGCTGGGGTTTCTGCCATCCCCATTTCAACTTTCAACAAAACTCAAACATGATGTAGGGAAGCTTATGCAAGATAGGCAAGGCCTAAGATAGGGATGGGACAACTCACCCCTACTAAACAAGAATCTCGTCCCGAGATTCAAGACGTGAGGTAAGAAGACAAAGGGGACAAAAAGCTAGCACAATCTTCACGATCCAGGTTGCACTTCATAAGAACATTGATTGGTCGCCATCTTTGTCTCGTCGTCTTGCTCCGAGAACTCCAGCCAACATGACAACGAGAGGAGAAGGAAACTCTAGAAGGATCGATCTTCTCGAAGATCGAACAAATCAAGATCAACTCATGGAGTGAGACATTGAGACATCTCTCGAGCCGGGACATGAAACATACATCTAGTGGGATGGGGTGAAACAAATGACGAAGGTTCACTAGGTAGGCAACATTTCCACACATAAGAAGGTAGTGACCGGTTGTCAACATAGCGAGGAGTTGATTAGTCATGATACCATAATGAGACATCTTGGAGGAGGGTGATTTGTAGAATTATTACCTTAAGTGGTAAAAAGAATTACCTTTGATATAGAGATCACTGAGACTCTCTACACTAGCCTAGGTCAAATCTCGAGCAATCGTTTCGAGGAGTTCGGTGGAATGGCATACTCGGACTAGTATGGATGATGTGGATTACCTTGTTGAAGACAACACAATGAGTTATTTTGCTTATCTCCGGAAATGGATGGAACCCATGGTAGGACCACATGGAAATGATCCTGATCAGTAATTACTAAGAAGGTAGTCCATGGTAGGATGGCACAAAAGCGGTGCAAGCTGGGAGCGAAATACAAATGCTGGGAATGATTCTAGTAACTGGGAATAACTCAACAAACGAGAGTGATTCCACTGTTGAAAAGTTATAGATTAACCAGGGAAGCTGGGAGCAATCCCGATTAGTAACTATGATAACACCTAGTGCTTGCGCGTGCTCTCAAGAACTTGAGCATTTCCATATTCATCAAGGTTTACCAATATCCGTGTCAAGGATCCTGGCAACACAACTTACTACCATGATGAATGGTGATGGAGGATGCAGATGCAAAGGAAGATAACACCTTCTCAGATTTCACCTTAGCGAGACCAAGGGGACAAAATCTGGATGATCGACCGAGAGACATTTAGCACTCCACTTCTAATGTTCTCCTTGATGTACTAGCATATTCCATTTATAAATATGGTTTGATATCTAGAACATCAAGTAAAGGTTGGACTTCGGGAGCACAAAAATCCATAAGGAATAACTATGGAGGTAAATCCTATGAAATCCTCATGGGGAGGTGGCCAACTTCCTCAATCAAGGTACTACAATAATGGGTCTACCGGTTGGGTGTGTTGGCCACGACATCCACTTTACCGGGTTGCAGAGAGACCAATATTATAGTTCTTGGTAAACGTTCCAACCATCATATCTGCCTGAGATTCAGATCTAGTTGATGTCAGAATAATCCAGACTTATCGAGTCTGGAAAGAAAAATGAAAGTTTGCAACACAAATCGATGAGATGACATTGCGAGATTCTTGGGAAAATGAACTATGATAGTAAGCTCCAAAACATGAGCTGAATCTGCTACAAACATGTGAACACATTGTCCCAGACAAGCATGGCCACGTAGTAGTCTTATAATTAAACACTACCGAGTTCAGGTGGGGAACCATCATCGGGGATATCAAAGTCCTTGCATAAGGTATACTCTTAAGAAGGAACTTCTTCTCCTTGAACAAATCAATCGATGGCTTGGTGTGCTAGGGATACGTATAGAAGGAAGGTTGCAAGTCTCCGAACCACAGAATACCTCGCACGTATGCATGAATGATTTGGGATGATTCCAAAGGAAGCAACATTGACTTTCTCGAATCCATGGCGGCAACTTGCATCAAATGCACATGAACTGGAGGAAATCACTTCTTTCATCCAAGCATAAGATTCATGTGCAGGACACTAAGAAAATGCTTACATAAGTTTCCAACACTAGCTTAATGTTCAACAAAATCATGGAGGAGATAAGGATGTTGTCAATGGGCTCAACAACAATTCATCCAGTTTTCCATGAAAATGGAATTCTATAATTATGAGAACAAGTGATAGTATTGGTCAGACCAAAGGATATAATGGTGTATGCTCGAGGGATCAACCATGAGTAAGACAACATGAAGAACATCATTGGTTCTAATTCAATTTGACGATAGCCCATACTCAAATCAAAGATTGGTTAAGATGATAGCTCCATAAACTGATCACGAGGGCCAGTAGATGAAAATACCATCTTTCTTCAACACACACAAACACAAATATATTCCTTAACATGAAGTAAGTCAGACAAGCTTTTATCTTCCATCTCTCCAAGTTGATGTATAGCTTACCAACTAGCTTAGGGGTATCCAACACGGATTCTTGGAGAAAGGGTGGTTTACAGGAATAAACCAACTTGATCGCGAACTCAACATAGCGGCCAGGTGACGACCTGGTGATACTTCCGAGAAGATATTCAGAAAATCACAAACCACCGATATGTTACTATGCTCGGGAACAATCTTGCTTTTCAAGGCAAGACGATATGATCAAAAGAGCGAGGGATTGACACAACCCTAACCAATTGATCAAAGAGTGCACCAGAAATAAGGACTAGGTAGCACAATCAACCTTAGGGTGGTGATTTAATAATCAACATGCTAGGAATGAGGTTATCGTCCTTTTAACTACCAAGCAACGGAGTTGCTGGGAGTATAGATTTCACACATCATGATTCACTTGTCGGTACTCCGGTTGCAACAACACGGAACCGAGGAATGAGTAATGATGGTGAGAAGTATCACTGCGTCAAGAATTCATAAGAGCTGGTGCAAGTCTCATGGAAACCCTGACATAAAAGGGGCAATACTCCGGGGTAGAACAGAATCAAAAGCTGGGTTGCATTTGATCTGCGGAATACAACTGCTTTGACCCAATCCTAGAAATGGATGAGGTACTGGAGTTTGTTTCTCCTAGTCATTCTGAACTAGAATGGCTTTACAGACCACAAGAGTAATAGGCATCGATGAATGAACGCACGCATACTCTTGATTATCAATTGATAGACAAGGGTCAGAAGACAACTAAAGAGGGACAATCCCAAAAGAACATATGATTTTCTAAGTTGTGGATGCATGGACTAGCATGTCAAACGAATTCAACATATTTCTTCCGGTTAACCCATGCAGAAAGTTTGAACTGGCAGAGTCGCAATATAGAATGGAGAACCCATCGAGAGCACTCCTATTGTGATCTTTTGATCCAACAAACATCTGCCGTAAGTGGTTCATAGTATTTGGAAGAAGGAAATACCACGGACCTCGAGGACTAATGCAAAGGTTACTAATATCCTAAAGGAACGAGCAACACTAACAACACGAGGTAAGTAGAGTGAATCTTGGGTCAAGAACCCAGGAATAGAATACCTACTAGTAAGTGGCATCACGGGATGCTTTCGAGAATAAAGGCCAGAATCATCACACTGGGACACAAATCATGGCTCGATTACTAGATGATCCCCTAAGACACCTAGGGTCATAATAATAGCTCCAACATATATGTCGAGGTAATAGAATACCTAAACTCAGCGTTTAGTGTGGTTAACCTGGCCAGAAAGCTCATCGAAAACAGAGGGAAAGGATTTTGCAATTGCATCAGACTATTTAGAAACCTGGGATGACTCGGACAACATAACGGCTGTAATTGCTCAAAAAGATTTGAGACATGCTACAAAAATGGTGGCATAACCACTCAGAAGCACAAAATCAAGGTTTCGAGATCAATAGTTATCATACGGAAGTAGTAGAAACTGAAATAAGGCTTAAGTACAACAATCCTATAAGTCTATGGATTAGTAACACGTGATCCTGATAAAAGAAGAGAAAGCCTAATTTCTTAACCCCGTAGGAAAGATAAGATGACTCAAATCAGCAGGCATAAGGTATAAGGAGTAAAAAGAGCCTTACGTTTCATTCCACAATCAATTCCCTTATATAACTAAAGAATTTCTAGACACAACTTCGACCAGTTTGGCTTGGTAATCCTACAGGCAGTCAGGCTCTGATACCAGAGCTGTCAGGACCCCAACTCAAAGCTACACCGATCTAGCATGTAACACCTCATATCACTTTGCGGCTTCACGCACGGTATTCCCACGGGTGTCGCCTTACCTTGCCTGGGACCGTTTGCGCCTTTTGGCACACGTATATGATAGTGTCGCTAGCATCCATATGACAAGGAGCCCGGGCTGACATGGCTAGTCGTGAACCCAAAGTGGCACTAACTTACAGGGACATGCATACATGACCCAGCAACGAACGTGTCGGTCATCAGCGAGTGAATCCGGGCTGTAGCAACTGGGCTAGAAGGACTCCGATAAACCGAGCTGTAGCAGGCTAACAGGACTCCGGTAGACACCGCGTGACATTTCCCCGAAGGGACAGACACAGGAACAAAGAAGGACACATGCCGGCCAACCTAAGTGTTCCGGAGCAGTAGCAAGCTACCAAGGCTCAGTGGAAGCACTAGGAGACATTTCCCGGTAAGAGAGGCTACCAAGGATAGACAACTAGTTAGTCAGATCCCACACATACCAAGCATTTCAATAACATACACACAATATGCTTGATATGTGCAAATACAACATGGCATCAGAACATGACTCTACAACTCAAGTATTTATTCAATAGGCTCCGAGGAGCGAGATATTACAAACATGAGTCTCATGACCCAACATTCAGAGCATACAAGTCAAAGCACATGCAGAAGCTTAACATGTCTGAGTACAGACATCTATAAATGAAAAAGGCTGAGAAGCCTGACTATCTACCAGATCCTGCCGAGGCACAAGGTCGTAGCTGAGGTAACAAGCTAAACGTCGAAGTCCAAGCGGAACTACTAGTGAGACTGAAATCTCGCTGCAAAAACATAAAATAGGCAAACGTGAGTAGAAATGTACCCAACAAGACTTACATCAGAACTATCTACATATGCATCATTATCAACAAAGGGGATGGTGGGGTTTAACTGCAGCAAGCCAGCTTTGACTCGGTGGCTATCCTGGACTACGACTACAAGTAACTCTTTTGAGGTGGCGCACACGAGTCCACATATTCACCAACCAATACACCACCATGGATCCGCTCCCGTATCCCTACGAGAACGCCATCCATAGCACTCACGCTTATCTTGCGCATTTTAAAGTATCCACTTTCACTTGTCTATGAACAGTACACGCAACCCAGAAGTCCTTTACCGCGGACACGGCTATTCGAATAGATGATGTTAACCCTGCAGGGGTGTACTTCTTCACACACGCTCCCACCACTTACCGCCGTTTACACGACATGTACTCGGCAACATTCAAGCAGAAGCCCAACGAGGGTGTTGTCCATGACCTACCTAAACACTCAAGTCTCTAGTCCAGGTTTATCGCCTATTCAGGTTCCATCCGCAGGGAGTCCTGCCGAGGTTTCCACATACGGCCCCGAACGATGTGTGCAGGGTTCCCGAGACACCAAACGGGCGCCCAGTACACCGTGCCACGTGCCTACCGCATGACAGCCCACCTCTCGGGTCAGCACTGCCCACGCCTCCAGCATACTACAAACACCAGAAACTACTTGCAATTCCTGGACAGAGGACAAGCGTGATTAAGAAGCCGAGAGGGTCCATTGGTTTCAGGCCCAATGCGTGGTAGTAGATGTTTCATGGATCAAAAACACAGAACCCAGTTCCTGAGGACGACTTCAATGAGACAACCCACCATGTACTCCTACATGGCCTCTCACTGCTACCTTTACCGAATCGTGTTCACAGTCTTAGCTCACACATAGTAGGACATGTTCGCACACCTCTAATTCATCCCCAATGAATCAGACCTAACTCAACTCTAAGCAGTAGCAGGCATGACAAACAAGCATGAATGAGTAGGCACAATAGGGCTCAAACAACTCCTACTCATGCTAGTGGGTTCATCTATTTAGTGTGGCAATGACAGGTCATGGAGAGGATAAAGGGGTTCAACTACCACAACGAGTAATAGATGAATCATTGTTGTCCTAATGCAATAAAAGAGAGCAGGAGCGAGAGAGTGGTATTGTATCAGAATGAACAAGGGGGTTTTGCTTGCCTGGCACTTCTGAAGATAGTATAGCTCTTCATCGGTGTCAACGATCACAACGTCGGAATATCGTCTATTGAGAGGGAACAAGCACCGACAAACAAAGAAGAAACACAATCAATGCAATGCACAATATGATGCATGATCATGACATGGCAGAATGAGTGTGTTGAGCTAATGCAACTACAACCAGATGGGTTTGAGCCATTTTGAACCAAAAGTTCAATCCCAAACTCAACTTATGAATTTAAATAGTGCCTTATCATGTTTTGCACTAAACATCAAGGTTAAGTTGCTTTAACATGCACGAAACCAGTACAGATGGATAGATTGGATTTTTCTGATCATTTTTCATATATAAATTATTTCATTTGGAGTTATGGTTGAATTTCTATGAATTTTAGAAGTTTAATAGAATTTTCTGGAATCTCTTGAATTAAATTAAATCCAGAAAATAATTAACTGCGTCAGCACTGTGTCATGCCTGCGTCAGCAGTCAATAGGGTTGACCCAGGTCAAACCTGACCAGTGGGACCCACTGGTCAGTTACTTAGTTAGTTAACTGAGTTAATTAGAGTTAAGCTAATCCTAACTAAATGTCAGCAGGGCTGGGCCCACATGTCAGTGGCTTAATTAGTTAACTAAATTAATTAGTGTTAACTAATCTAACACCTAAATAAACAGTGCCTGGACCACACGTCAGTGAGACAGAGCGGGTCAAACTGCGGTCAAACCCGGGTCAAACTCGCCGGAGTTGACCCGCGGCTCGTCGCCGGCGACGCCAGCGACAACGGAGGGCGTCGGAAACGCTCCTCCAGCGACCAAATCGGCGGCTGAGGGGCTCTATGCATTGTTGGTGCTCTTCTGCATCCAACAGGACCGGAGTTAGCGGTAGGGGTGGCCGTAGTCGAGTGCGGCATCGACCTCGGCGACGGCCAGAGTTCGGGCGAGACGCGACCGAGAGCTAGGGGGCACAGGAAGGTGAGCTGGGGCGTGCTACGGGCTCGTGGGGAGGCATTGAGTGCAGTGGTGTGATCTACTGCGAGCTTCAGCAGCCGTAGCTACAACGGCGACATGGCCGGCGGCGAAGAGCTCTCGGGCTCGTTGCGAACGGTGGCTAGAGAGGGAGGTAGAGGACGGGGAGAGGGGGAAACGATGGCGGAGCTCATAGCGGGGCGAGGATGGTCTTCAGCGAGCTCGTTGATGTGGCGGAGGCGGTGAATCGACGGCGGCGTTCTTCGGTGGCCCAGGAGGGGTACGGCGGAGCTAGCGGTGTCCGAAGGCTTCCGGCGCCGAGGACAAGGCGGCAACGGGCTCCGCTCGAGCGTTTCGCGGAAGAGAGAAACAGAGGAGGGGGAGGAGCGAGGGAGAGCGTGAGGAGGTTCCAAGGCATCAATGCGGCGCCGAGGAGAAGGCGCGAGGCGTCGCGGTGGCCAGGCGACGTAGGCAGGCAGCCTGGTGGCGTGGCGCCCGCGCGCGCACCATGCGTTGTCCCTCCTCTGCCTACTGGCAGAGGTTGGGGATGACTGGCACCAGGCCAGGTGGGCTGGGCCAGCACATGTGAGGCCAGGTGGGCTTCTCTCTCTCTCTCTCTGTTAATCTGTTTCATTTTTCTATTTTATTTTGTTTTGTTTTGATTTAGTAACAATAATAAACCATTTTTAAAACTCCTGAAAATATTTGTGGGCATTGTTGGAATTATTCCCATAGGCCTCAACTAGTTTCATAATTATTAGAGCATTTAAAATATTTATAGGATTTATATGCCCCAATTCAAATACAATATGAGTTAATTCAAAAATCCAAAAATGACCTAAAAAATATGTTCATCATTTTGGGAGAGGTTTTCACCTAAACCAGAGATCATGAACTTTTCTTAGGGACATTTTAGGTTTACTGAAAATATTTTCATTTTGATCCTAGTTGCATTAGGTGGTGCTGGTGTTTCTGCCATCCCCATTTCAACTTTCAACAAAACTCAAACATGATACAGGGAAGCTTATGCAAGATAGGCAAGGCCTAATCTAGGGATGTGACATGAAACTTCAAATCAAGTTACTACCGAACCTCGTAGGTCTTCCAGAGTAAGATCCGCACCAAAGTGGTACAGTAATCCCGTTCTGGAAGTCATGTTACTAGACCATGATGAACCTACGAACTATGAGGAAGCAATGATGAGCCCAGATTCCGCGAAATTGCTTGAAGCCATAAAATCTGAGATAGGATCCATGTATGAGAACAAAATATGGACTTTGGTTGACTTGCTCGATGATCAGCAAGCCAAGTTAAATAAATGGATCTTCTAGAGGAAGACAGACACAAATAGTAGTGTTACTATCTACAAAGCTCGACTTGTTGCGAAAGGTTTTCGACAAGTTCAAGGTGTTGAATATGATGAGATTTTCTCACTCGTAACGATGCTTAAGTCTCTCTGAATCATGTTAGCAATTGCCACATTTTATGAAATCTGGCAAATGGATTTCAAAACTATGTTCGTGAATGGATTTTAGGAAGAAGACTTGCATATGATGCAACGAGAAGGCTTTGTCGATCCGAAAGGTGCTAACAAAATGTGCAAGCTCCAACGATCCATCAATGGACTGGTGCAAGAATCTCGGAGTTGGAATATATGCTTTGATGAGTTGATCAAAGCATATGGTTTTATATAGACTTTTGGAAAGGCCTGTATTTACAAGAAAGTGAGTGGGAGAACTACAGCCTTTTTGATAAGTATATGTGAATGACATATTGTTGATCGGAAATGATGTAGAATTTTCTGGAAAGCATAAAGGAGTGTTTGAAAGGAGTTTTTCAAAGAAAAGACCTCGGTGAAGCTGCTTACACATTGAGCATCAAGATCTATAGAGATAGATGAAGATGCTTGATAAGATTTTTCAATGAGTACATACCTTGACAAGATTTTGAAGTAGTTCAAAGTGGAACAATCAAATAAAGAGTTCTTGCCTGTGTTGCATGGTGTGAAGTTGAGTAAGACTCAAAACCCGACCATGGCAGGAAATAGAAAGAGAATGAAAAGTCATTCCCTATGCCTCAGTCATAGGTTCTATAAAGTATGCTATGTTGTGTACCAGACCTATTGTATACCTTGCTCTGAGTTTGGCAAAGGAATACAATTTTGATCTAAGAGTAGATCACTGGACAGCGGTCAAGAATATCTTTAGTGAGGACTAAGGAGATGTTTCTCGATTATGGAGGTGATAAAAAGAGCCTGTCGTAAACAGTTACATCGGTGCAAGCTTTTACACCAATCCAGATGACTCTAAGTCTCTATCTGGATACATATTGAAAGTGGGAGCAATTATCTAGAGTAGCTCCGTGCAGAGCATTGTAGACATAGAATATTTGCAAAATACATACCGCTCTGAATGTGACAAACCCGTTGACTAAACTTCTCTCACAAGCAAAACATGATCATACCTTAGTACTCTTTGGGTGTTAATCACATAGCGATGTGAACTAGATTATTAACTCTAGTAAACCCTTTGGGTGTTGATCACATCACGATGTGAACTATGGGTATTAATCACATACAGATGTGAATATTGGTGTTAAATCACATGGTGATGTGAACTAGATTATTGACTCTAGTGCAAGTGGGAGACTGAAGGAAATATGCCCTAGAGGCAATAATAAAGTTATTATTTATTTCCTTATATCATGATAAATGTTTATTATTCATGCTAGAATTGTATTATCCGGAATCAGAATACATGTGTGAATACATAGACAAATAGAGTGTCACTAGTATGCCTCTACTTGACTAGCTCGTTAATCGAAGATGGTTATGTTTCCTAACCATAGACATGAGTTGTCATTTGATTAGCGGGATCACATCATTAGGAGAATGATGTGATTGACTTGACCCATTCTGTTAGCTTAGCACACGATCGTTTAGTATGTTGTTGTTGCTTTCTTCATGACTTATACATGTTCCTATGACTATGAGATTATGCAACTCCCGTTTACCAGAGGAACACTTTGTGTGCTACCAAATGTCACAACGTAACTGGGTGATTATAAAGGTGCTCTACAGGTGTCTCCGAAGGTACATGTTGGGTTGGCGTATTTCAAGATTAGGATTTGTCACTCCGATTGTCGGAGAGGTATCTCTGGGCCCTCTCGGTAATACACATCACTTAAGCCTTGCAAGAATTGCAACTAATGAGTTAGTTGCAGGATGATGCATTACCGAACGAGTAAAGAGACTTGCCGGTAATGAGATTGAACTAGGTATTGAAATACCGACGATCAAATCTCGGGCAAGTAACATACGGATACCAAAGGGAACAACGTATGTTGTTATGTGGTTTGACCGATAAAGATCTTCGTAGAATATGTAGGAGCCAAGATGAGCATCCAGGTTCCGCTATTGGTTATTGACCGGAAACGTGTCTCAGTCATGTCTACATAGTTCTCGAACCCGTAGGGTCCGCACACTTAAGGTTTCGATGACAGTTATATTATGAGTTTATGCGTTTTGATGTACCGAAGGAGTTCGGAGTCCCGGATGAGATCGGGGACATGACTGTGACGCCCGGATAATCAAGCTACAGTAACCTCTGCTAATAATGCCACGTCACCTCGATTACTGTTGCTAATCTCGCGTTAGTTCGAAACCGATTCAAATTCAAATTCAAAAGAAAAGCAAACAACAAAAGTTTTCAAAAATTAAAACTAAAATGTTCGGGTTGTTTCAAATAAATGGTAAGCAATTATGGTGGAGAAACCAAGCTTTTATAAAATGCTTAAATGAACTATAAGGATTTAAACAGTAGCAAAACCAATTAATTAAATGCCTTTTACAATTAATAAATTACTAAACTATTTTATTTTGTCACAAAACTTTTTGTGGCATTGGGGTATTTTGTAACACTAATTTAGGTACTACTTGTATATTTTATAAATCAAAAATATATGGAAAATAAAATAGAAAACTAATAAACAGAAAACAAATAAATAAAAAAAAGGGAAAAAGACCCCCCCCCACGCTGGACCGAACGGCCCAGCTGGCAACCGCACCGGCCGGCCCACCAGGCCCAGTCGGGCCTCCTTATCACTCCCTCCCCGTAACCCTAACTCCCCCACTCCTTGTTTCCCACTACCCCTCCCTCACCCGATCCCGTCTAGATCTGGATCGGGCCAGTGGCTCCAGCCCCGTCGAACACCGCCGATGCCGCCCCACCGCCGTCCTCCTCGCCCCCCCTCTCCCGATCTGGGAGCTCCGACGCCGCGCCCGACCCGCCGTACGCTGCCGCCTCGTCCTCGATTCACCGCCGCCCGGAGCTCCACGGACGCCGCCCGGAGCCCGCGCAGCCGCCCGAGGACCTCGTCGGACCTCCTCGCCGGTCTACCTCCTCCACGACGCGTCGTCTCCGTCATCCTCCTCGACCCTCGCTGCCTAACCCCTACCGCCCCTGTGAACTCCGCCTCCTCTCCCCCTTTCCCTCTGTCGCCGGCGCCATTCGTGATGCCCCGGCCTCCTCTACCGCCCGCACGCACGCGCCTCGCCCGTCACGGCCCTCTGCTCGTCGTGTCACCCGAAGTCGCGGCCCGCGCTTCGCCCTCCCCTATCTCCGTCGCGCTCCAGCGCCCGCCCGTGGCTCGCCGCGCATCCCCTGTCCCTGCGCCGTTCGTTCCTCCCCTGCTTCGTCTCCGCGCCCCATTGCGCCCTCCGCCGCTCGGCCTCTGCCCGCTGTGCCACCCCGCGCCGCCCGGGTCCGGCACCCACAGCCGGCGCCCGTCGCCGCGGCATCAACCTCCTGGGCGGGCTCCCCCGACGCCAGGCGGGTTCGCCCACGCTCAGGCGCCCGTCGCCCGCTGCCCGCTCACCCGCTAAGGCTCCCCTAGAGCCACTAACTAGGGGGGGCACGCCCCAGAACATTTTATAAAAAAAAGATTTAAGAAAAATAGTATTAAAATAATAATTAATTATTTATTTTATTAACTTAATTAATTCTCTGTAGATTAACCTAATCATTAGGTAAACTAATTAACTCTATTTAATTAACCTGCTAACTAAACGGTGTATGACATGCGGGACCCACCATCAGATTGACCCAGTCAACACGTGTTGACTGCTGACGTCAGCATGACATCATGCTGATCTCATAAATCCAAATTTCGAATTAAAATAATTAGATAAATGCTAAAAATGATTTAAATCTTTTAAAATCAATATAAAATAAACCATAGCTCGGAACTAAAAACTTTGTACATGAAAGTTGCTCAGAGCGACGAGACGAATCCGGATACGCAGCCCGTTCGTCCGCCACACACCCCTAACATATCGAACACGCAACTTTCCCCCTCCGGTTCATCTTTCCGGAAACGCAAAACACCGCGGATACTTTCTAGGATGCTCCCCCCTTCGCCGGTATCACCTCCTACTGCGTTAGGGCATACCTAGCACCGCATATTGCCTTGTTATATTTTGTGATGCTTTGTTTGCTCCATATTTACTGTTTCTTCCCCCCTCTTCTTCTCCGGTAGACCCCGAGACCGGCGTTGATGTGATTGAGTACGACTACGTCACCGACGACCCCTCCTTGCCAAAACAACCAGGCAAGCCCCCCCTTGATCACCAGATATCGCCTATTCTTCTCTATACTGCTTGCATTAGAGTAGTATAGCATGTTACTGTTCGGTTACTCCTATTCTGTTGCATAGCCTGTCATTGTTGCTACAGTCATTGATACCCTACCCGCAATCCTAAATGCTTAGTATAGGATGCTAGTTTATCATCATTGGCCCTACATTCTTGTCAGTCTGCCTTGCTATACTATCGGGTCATGATCACTTGGGAGGTGATCACGGGTTTATACTATACATATATACATACTATACAGATGAGACTAAAGTCGGGTCAGCTCGTTGAGTACCCGCAAGTGATTCCGATGTGGGGGCTGGAAGGACAGGTGGCTCCATCCCGGTAGAGGTGGGCCTGGGTTCCCGACGGCCCCCGACTGTTACTTTGTGGCGGAGCGACAGGGCAGGTTGCGACCACATAGGCGAGAGGTGGGCCTGGCCCTGGTCGACGTTCGCGGTTGCTTCATAACAACACGCTTAACGAGATCTTGGTATTTGATCTGAGTCTGGCCACTGGCCTATACGCAGTAACCAACTACGCGGGAAAGATATGGGCACTGGACGTCGTGGTATCAGCCGAAGCCTTCGTGACATCAGCGACTGAGCGGCGCGTGCCGGGTTGGACTGCATTAACGCAACTTCCTTTGTAATGGAGGTTGCTAGGTCTGCTCACCGGCCGCGTACGCAACATGCAGGTGTGCAATGGGCGATGGGCCCAAACCCCTGCACGCATAGGATTTAGACCGGCGTGCTGACCTCTCTGTTGTGCCTAGGTGGGGCTGCGACGTGTTGATCTTCCGAGGCCGGGCATGACCCAGGAAAGTGTGTGCGGCCAAATGGAATCGAGCGTGGTGGGTTATGTGGTGCACCCCTGCAGGGAAGTTTATCTATTCAAATAGCCGTGTCCCTCTGTAAAAGGACGACCCGAAGTTGTACCTTGACCTTATGACAACTAGAACCGTATACTTAATAAAACACACCCAGACAAGTTCCACAGACAACCCGGTGATCGCTTTTCCAGAGGGCGGAGAGGGGAGGATCGCCGGGTAGGATTATGCTATGCGATGCTACTTGGAGGACTTCAGTCTACTCTCTTCTACATGCTGCAAGACGGAGGCTGCCAGAAGCGTAATCTTTGATAGGGCTAGCTATCCCCCTCTTATTCTGGCATTCTGCAGTTCAGTCCACCGATATTGCCTTTTTACACATATACCCATGCATATGTAGTGTATCTCCTTGCTTGCGAGTACTTTGGATGAGTACTCACAGTTGCTTTTCTCCCCCTTTTCCCCCTTTCCTTTCTTCCTGGTTGTCGCAACCAGGTGCTGGAGCCCAGGAGCCAGATGCCACCGTCGACGACGACTCTTACTACACTAGAGGTGCCTACTACTACGTGCAGGCCGCTGACGACGACCAGGAGTAGTTTAGGAGGATCCCAGGCAAGAGGCCTGCGCCTCTTTCGATCTGTATCCCAGTTTGTGCTAGACTTCTTAAGGCAAACTTGTTTAACTTATGTCTGTACTCAGATATTGTTGCTTCCGCTGACTTGTCTATGATCGAGCACTTGTATTCGAGCCCTCGAGGCCCCTGGCTTGTATTATGATGCTTGTATGACTTATTTTATTTTTAGAGTTGTGTTGTGATATCTTCCCGTGAGTCCGTGATCTTGATCGTACACATTTGCGTGTATGATTTGTGTACGATTGAATCGGGGGCGTCACAAGTTGGTATCAGAGCCGACTGCCTGTAGGAATCCCCTTCCACACTCCTTGGCAAAGTTGAGTCTAGATATTACAAAACTGTTATACTAACATGGCTGTGCGGCCCATGGGCCCACTTCTCCATTGGGTGATATTAGGATCTTTTATTCCTCGACCTATACTCTGGGATTCTGATCTCTCTTCTACTCGGGTTAAATGATTTTTGCCTACTCTAACTCTAGGTTCTCATAAATACTTTCTCCCGGAGAGCCCCCTTCATTCCAGATGATGGCCTGCTTCACTAGAAGATTCCGAAGATACTCTTCGATATTCTCTCAAGACTTTGTGTCCACCACTTCTGCTATTCCCGACCACCGATAAATCCTTATGGATAACTACTTACACTTGCCATTCATACGATCATCCCCCGTTGATCTTGTTATTACAAAATACCCCGAAGTTTTCTCTATTGTTCCGAGAATACTTTGTGCCTAATGCCTTGAAGTTCCTTGTCGCCTGAATACACCTACAAATTAATCCTCACACTTACCGAGGATTTGTTTCTCCCTAGTTGTTCAAGTGTTTCACAAAATTCTTCGAAATATTTTCTGATTTTTGAGAATCCTCTGCAGCCTATGGCTCTAGAAATTCTTGTCTGCCTGCATTATGGTTAAATCCCAAATGCCTAGCATTATTCATTTACATCCTTTGCACTATCATTTTGAGACCATTGATTCAATATGATGCGGTTGTTCGCAATCGTCAATCACAATTAGAATCCATCCTTCCGGCTCAGACGTCATTTTTGAACATGAGATGGTTCTCGACCAATCAATTGCCGTCGGTTGTACCCCTAAGTCTATTCAGCTTATCCATTCTTAATCAGAGTGGTTGCTTCCGATCCTTCGATTTGGAATAATAATTCCTTTGCATTTGAGCTTTGAATTATTCAGATGATTCCACAACCGTAGCATTTGCGTTCTTTCCTCTTCTGATTGAGTACCGATACTCACTTCAGATCCTTTGTGGACCATCAAGTCCTTTGTTGGATTGTTATCTGACAGTGTCCTTCATACTTAATCACCTTGTGAGTTATTTTCCCGATACATAATACCATTGGTAAATCCTATACTTTGAATTGGCCAACCATGCTCTGCTTTCGAGCTGGTGATAATTACTCTCGAAGCTTGTGGTATATGTTTCTAAGATGCCCCGATGGGTTGAACCTATGCCTTTCTTAATCGGTGTGAACCCGAAATTTTTTCAAGGTTCATACTCCTCAGGTAATTCACCAAGTGGGTCTTCGCACTCAAATCACTTTAATAGAGCAGTGAATGAAAGGTTATGCATTGAAGAAGTGGGAGTCGACCTTGAACTTTGTGTTCATGCCCATGGACATGATGTAGATCTTATCATTAAAGCTTCTCTTACATTGATTATTCCCTTGGTATTAGTTCATCTTATATATGGGATCATGCCTTTTTGCAATCGTGGTCCCGACCACGTTCTCCTTTACTTACCATTTCTCGTGCAAGATTAAGCAATTGTCTTGTGCAGAGCAATACCCCAGTCCAACCTCTACTTTGATCTATCATCGAGTATCGCCCCCTGGTATCTCGAGATTATCATGTAACTGCATAACTTCTTACGAGTTCTTCATCAAGTACTACATTCTCATGGATTCCAATTTTGCACGGGCTTCGAGTTATTAAACACTCAAAGACACCGATAACTGAACCGAGTCCGCGCTGCAGTTCAACAACTCTTAGTAATCTTCCTTGCGTACGAGTTTGTACCCGATCACCGCACTCATAGCCTGTTTGGCTATATGATTGTCGTGATGATTTTAACGGTGCTACCTAGTCCTTATTCTCAGAGCACCACTTTCGACGATGAGCTAAGCTTGCGTCGATTTTCCTTGTCATATCATTTCACCTTGAACAACAAGCTTGATTTCAAGTTTGTGTCGTACTCGTGGTTCCAATAACCTTTCGCTTCATCATTCCTTTGACTTGATGTCATCGTCGATTGATTACATCTTCGTGAATTCTCTTGACAAATGTGTCATGATCATCATCAACATTTTGATGCTCTTCCAAGATATCTATTGAATTCTTCATGGGAAATACCATCCTTGCCCTCGATGAGTTGTGTTATCATCGGCCACTTTATTGCCTTCCCTCCAACACAAACTTGTTCGTGTTTTGTGTTATACCTTGAGTTCCTTGCTATCCAGCATTTATTCTTCTTTACCTTGGAGTGTTACCATCTTTTATGTCAAGAATGTCGTGAGGATTACTCCACCTCTTAAGAATTCTTGGTATAGTGATACTTCTCACCATCACCATTCTTTCTTGGTCCTCATGTTGATTCCAACCGGGGTACCAACAGGTGAGCGGTGTTGTTTGGATTTTGCACTTCTAGCAACCCTATTGCTTTGAAGTTAATGGTCGGTCGTTCATTCTTAGACTATTAATTATTGAATCACTATTCTGACATTGGTCGTGCAACCCAACCCATATTTTGGGCGCACCTTTCAACCAATGTTTAATTGTGTATGTTTTCCTCGAGCTTACCTCCTTATATCATTTGATATGACAAATGTTATCTCCTTATCCACATAATTGTGGAGATCCATCTTTTGGATACCTCGATGAATTATCGCTGAGTCCATCAGTCACCTCCTCATCCTCTTCTTGATTTAATGATGAACTTTTGTTTCGGAACTCGCTTCCATAGTTCATTTCCCAAGAATCTTCGATGTCATCTCGTCAATTTGTGTCGCACCTTTTCTCCTCGAGCGTCGTGAGTTTGAGGTATCCTGACACCAATCAGATCTGAATCTCGGTCAGATATGATGGTTGGAACATATTTCAAAGAGTTATAACAATGGTCTTTATGTGACCCGGTAAGGTGATGTCGTGCCTAGCACACCTAGCCGGAGGCCCTATTGTTATAGATTCTTTTTCAGCAAGGTTATCCATTCTTCCATGAGGAAATTGTAGGACTTATCCTATAAGTTGTTTCCGATGAATCCTTTGTGTATCCAAAGTTCGACCTTTGCTTGAATAACATGGCAGTGCTATCTCGAAGCATGTCTATGGTACTCTGATTTTCAATAAGAACATTTGAAGCACCATACTAAATGTTTCTTGTTGAAATTACCCAAACACCGTTGTATGGGTAATGTCATGAAATTTCTCATCTCTTATCTAAAGGGTTTTCTACCTTATATCCTGTCTTGGATATCATCCTCTGCTTGACTTTGGGAAAGACATACCCCTAAAATATGTGTTTAAACACATTTTTCCTTTCCATTGTTCTGTTTAACCTGATGATCACATTTTCCTTTCCATTGGTTTGTTTGACCTTTCTTGTGATCAATATAGCCTAAGCAGTAATAATTCACTTCTTATGTAAACACCTCGGTGTACTACTCTGCCAGTGAGACCCTGTTACTTTTTTTGATGACATTTCGGTAACCACCGATGGACGAGAACTTTGCCTACTGGTCTGCCTCGTTCAATGAGCAGGAAAATAGTTCTCTTCGTCCCACGCCCTTGGTACTGATGTTGATGCCGACATAACTGATAGGCTTTCCTCTGACATACCTTGCTTGCATGATCATGCAAGACGTCTCCGCCCTTAATACTTTTAACCCACATGATGGGCCCATAACCCACAGTTCCACCGGATTGAAACCTGACTCTCCTGTAGACCCCTGTTCCTAAAGCTAATCCTCACGCTTGGCTTCGTATGAAAGATCATGAGCCACCTTCCTATTGATCTATTCTAGTATCAGACACACTGCTTATTCCCGTTGCTCTGAACCCCTTTCACGCCTTGTAACAGGCATCAAACGATTGCCTGCCCGCTCGAAACTTCCCATGATACCTCCTTACTTTGCTCTCGATACTTTCTTAAGTTTCAATTCGAGAGTTACTTCCCACCACCTTCGCCGATGTTATTGACCAGATAGTTAACCTAGCAGAGGTTCGTTCCCCGGAATACCCACCCTTTATTCTTTTGGAAGTACGATGGAATTCCCGAAGAAAGGATGCCGAATTCATCATGATGACCTAAAGCAGAGAAATGAAAACATCAACGAAAAGGATCGACCACTTCGAGAAGAGCAACCAAGAACGAGAAGATTCGTTAGAATTCCGTAACCAGACCTTACCCCCTAGTTCCCCTCTTAAATCTCGGGACAAGATTTCTTGTAGTGGAGGAGAATTGTGATGCCCGGATAATCAAGCTACAGTAACCTCTGCTAATAATGCCACGTCACCTCGATTACTGTTGCTAATCTCGCGTTAGTTCGAAACCGATTCAAATTCAAATTCAAAAGAAAAGCAAACAACAAAAGTTTTCAAAAATGAAAACTAAAATGTTCGGGTTGTTTCAAATAAATCGTAAGCAATTATGGTGGAGAATCCAAGCTTTTATAAAATGCTTAAATGAACTATAAGGATTTAAACAGTAGCAAAAGCAATTAACTAAATGCCTTTTACAATTAATAAATTACTAAACTATTTTATTTTGTCACCAAACTTTTTGTGGCATTGGGGTATTTTGTAATACTAATTTAGGTACTACTTGTATATTTTATAAAACAAAAATATATAGAAAATAAAATAGAAAACTAATAAACAGAAAACAAATAAATAAAAAAAGGGAAAAAGACCCCCCCCCCCATGCTAGACCGAACGGACCAGCTGGCAGCCGCACCGGCCGGCCCACCAGGCCCAGTCAGGCCTCCTT
>NC_041383.1:135075266-135076566 GCF_002162155.2 Triticum dicoccoides | reverse complement strand
TCTAGATCGGGCCAGTGGCTCCAGCCCCGTCGAACACCGCCGACGCCGCCCCACCGCCGTCCTCCTCGCCCCCCTCTCCCGATCTGGGAGCTCCGATGCCGTGCCCGACCCGCCGTACGCCGCCACCTCGTCCTCGATTCACCGCCGCCCGGAGCTCCACGGACGCTGCCCGGAGCCCGCGCAGCCGCCCGAGGACCTCGCCGGACCTCCTCGCCAGTCTGCCTCCTCCATGATGCGTCGTCTCCGTCATCCTCCTCGACCCCCGCTGCCTAACCCCTACCGCCCCTGTGAGCTCCGCCTCCTCTCCCCCTTTCCCTCTGCCGCCGGCGCCATTCGCGACGGCCCGGCCTCCTCTACCGCCCGCCCGCACGCGTCGCGCCCGTCGCGGCCCTCTGCTCGTCGCGTCGCTCGGAGTCGCGGCCCGCGCTTCGCCCTCCCCTATCTCCGTCGCGCTCCAGCGCCCGCCCGTGGCTCACCGCGCATCCCCTGTCCCTGCGCCGTTCGTGCCTCCCCTGCTTCGTCTCCGCGCCCCATTACACCCTCCACCGCTCGGTCTCTGCCCGCGGTGCCACCCCGCGCCGCCCGGGTCCGGCACCCACAGCCGGCGCCCGTCGCCGCGGCCTCAACCTCCTGGGCGGGCTCCCCCGACGCCAGGCGGGTTCGCCCACGCTCAGGCGCTCGTCGCCTGCTGCCCGCTCACCCGCTAAGGCTCCCCCAGAGCCACTTACTAGGGGGCCCACACCCCAGAACGTTTTATAAAAAAAGATTTAAGAAAAATAGGTATTAAAATAATAATTAATTAATTATTTAATTAACTTAATTAATTCTGTTTAGATTAACCTAATCATTAGGTAAACTAATTAACTCTGTTTAATTAACCTGCTAATTAAATAGTGTATGACATGCGGGACCCACCATCAGATTGACCCAGTCAACACGTGTTGACTGCTGACGTCAGCATGACATCATGCTGATGTCATAAATCCAAATTTTGAATTAAAATAATTAGATAAATGCTAAAAATGATTTAAATCTTTTAAAATCAATATAAAATAAACCGTAGCTCGGATGTAATAACTTTGTACATGAAAGTTGCTCAGAGCAATGAGACGAATCCGTATACGCAGCCCTTCGTCCACCACACACCCCTAACATATCGAACATGAAACTTTCCCCCTCTGGTTCATCTGTCCGGAAACGCAAAACACCGGGGATACTTTCCCGGATGTCCCCCCCCCCCTTCGCTGGTATCACCTCCTACCGCGTTAGGGCATACCTAGCACCACGTATTGCCTTGTTA
>NC_041383.1:135029123-135074950 GCF_002162155.2 Triticum dicoccoides | reverse complement strand
ATATCGCCTATTCTTCTCTATACTGCTTGCATTAGAGTAGTATAGCATGTTACTGTTTGGTTACTCCTATTTTGTTGCATAGCCTGTCATTGTTGCTACAGTCATTGATACCTTACCCGCAATCCAAAATGCTTAGTATAGGATACTAGTTTATCATCATTGGCCTTACATTCTTGTCAGTCTGCCTTGCTATACTATCGGGTCGTGATCACTTGGGAGGTGATCACGGGTTTATACTATACATATATACATACTATACAGATGAGAATAAAGTCGGGTCAGCTCGTTGAGTACCCGCAAGTGATTCCAATGTGGGGGCTGGAAGGACAGGTGGCTCCATCCCGGTAGAGGTGGGCCTGGGTTCCCGACAGCCCCCGACTGTTACTTTGTGGCGGAGCGACAGGGCAGGTTGCGACCATATAGGCGAGAGGTGGGCCTGGCCCTGGTCGACGTTCGCGGTTGCTTCATAATAACATGCTTAACGAGATCTTGGTATTTGATCTGAGTCTGGCCACTGGCCTATACGCACTAACCAACTACGCGGGAAAGATATGGGCACTCGACGTCGTGGTATCAGCCGAAGCCTTCGTGACATCAGCGACTGAGCGGCGCGCGCCGGGTTGGACTGCGTTAACGCAACTTCCTTTGTAATGGAGGTTGCTAGGTCTGCTCACCGGCCGCGTACGCAACGTGCAGGTGTGCAATGGGCCATGGGCCCAGACCCCTGCGCGCATAGGATTTAGACCGGCGTGCTGACCTCTCTATTGTGCCTAGGTGGGGCTGCGACGTGTTGATCTTCCGAGGCCGGGCATGACCCAGGAAAGTGTGTGCGGCCAAATGGAATCGAGCGTGTTGGGTTATGTGGTGCACCCCTGCAGGGAAGTTTATCTATTCGAATAGCCGTGTCTCTCTGTAAAAGGACGACCCGAAGTTGTACCTTGACCTTATGACAACTAGAACCGTATACTTAATAAAACACACCCAGACAAGTTCCACAGACAACCCGGTGATTGCTTTTCCACAGGGCGACGAGGGGAGGATCGCCGGGTAGGATTATGATATGCGATGCTACTTGGAGGACTTCAGTCTACTCTCTTCTACATGCTGCAAGACGGAGGCTGCCAGAAGCGTAGTCTTCAATAGGGCTAGCTATCCCCCTCTTATTCTGGCATTCTGCAGTTCAGTCCACCGATATTGCCTTTTTACACATATACCCATGCATATGTAGTGTAGCTCCTTGCTTGCGAGTACTTTGGATGAGTACTCACGGTTGCTTTTCTCCCCCTTTCCCCCCCTTTCCTTTCTTCCTGGTTGTCGCAACCAGATGCTGGAGCCCAGGAGCCAGACGCCACCGTCGATGACGACTCTTACTACACTGGAGGTGCCTACTACTAAGTGCAGGCCGCTGACGATGACCAGGAGTAGTTTAGGAGGATCCCAGGCAGGAGGCCTGCGCCTCTTTCGATCTGTATCCCAGTTTGTGCTAGCCTTCTTAAGGCAAACTTGTTTAACTTATGTCTGTACTCAGATATTGTTGCTTCCGCTGTCTTGTCTATGATCGAGCACTTGTATTCGAGTCCTCGAGGCCCCTGCCTTGTATTATGATGCTTCTATGACTTATTTTATTTTTAGAGTTGTGTTGTGATATCTTCCAGTGAGTCCCTGATCTTGATCATACACGTTTGCGTGTATGATTAGTGTACGATTGAATCGGGGGCGTCACAATGATGAGGAGTCTTGAAATGGTCGAGACATGAAGGTTGATATATTGGAAGCCTATGTTTGGATATCGGAAGTGTTCCGGGTGAAATCGGGATTTTACCGGACTACTGGGAGGTCACCGGAACCCCCCGGGAACATAATGGGCCTTAGTGGGCCTAGGTGGAAGAGAGGAGAGGCGGCTAGGGCTGCACCCCGCGCCCCTCCCCCCAGTCCAAATAGGACAAGGAGAGGGGGGTGGCGCCCCCCCTTCCTTCTTCTCCTCCACTCTTTCTCCCCTCCCAAGTCCTAATCCAACTAGGAACGGGGGGGAGTCCTACTCCCGGTGGGAGTAGGACTCCTCCCGGCGTGCCTCTCCCCTTGGCCGGCCGCACCCCCCTTGCTCCTTTATATATGGGGGCAGGGGGCACCCCAAACACACAACAATTGATCGTTTGATCTTTTAGCCGTGTGCGGTGCCCCCCTCCACCATAGTCCACCTCGATAATACTGTAGCGGTGCTTAGGCGAAGCCCTGCTTCGCTAGAACATCATCATCATCACCATGTCATCGTGCTGACGAAACTCTCCCTCAACACTCGGCTGGATCGGAGTTCGAGGGACGTCATCGGGCTGAACGTGTGCTGAACACGGAGGTGCCGTACGTTCGGTACTTGATCAGTCGGATCATGAAGACGTACGACTACATCAACCCTGTTGTGCTAACGCTTCCACTTACGGTCTACAAGGGTATGTAGACAACACTCTCCCCTCTCGTTGCTATGCATCACCATGATCTTGCATGTGCGTAGGATTTTTTTTGAAATTACTACATTCCCAAACAATTTCGCCTTGGGGCACCTCCAGAACTGTCTTCCCCTGCCCCGGTATCCTCTGAGACAACACCTCGGTGTCGTCCGTGGGCCGAGGGGTGGTGGGCGTCGGGAGCGAATCGCTGTTCATTGCCGACGCGCTCAAAGACCCATCTGAGGAGGATAAGTCGATGTGGGCTTTGGACGGACTGCACAATCATATTTAACATGATAAGAAGCAATAAAGCAAAACATGCCAGAAGTATTATGGTATCCGGATACTTACGACTTCGCCAGGGGCTTGTCCTTGGGCAGCCACTCCTCGTCCCTGTAGGCGGCTATAATGGGGTGGTCCGGAGGGAGAGTCCTTCCCTTCTTGGACCCTTCGGCCTCCCCATACGGGGCGGCCTTCCTTTTCTTCTCCCCCTCGGTTTGGGGGGGGGAGGGTTTTCCTCTTCCTCCTCCTTGTTTTCGTTGGAGGAGTGCGCCGCGGTGTCTTCAGACGATGAGTCCGACACCACCTTGCGCCAGAGACCTTTCCTGGTCCCCGTGGCCTTCTTCTTGGCCTTCTTCTCCGGCACCTCGTAGGGCGCCGGAAATAGCATCTCTGTTAAGAGAGCCGTTGCTGGATATTCAGGTAGTGGAGCTGGACAGTCGATCCGCTCCGCTATCGCTACCCAGTCCTGTTAAAATTGGCGTGGAGGCTTAGATTCCTCCCACAAATACACTGGGGAAAAGGCACGTCTTATGAAAAATAGAGAGCCTACCGGATTGGCGGGGCGCTTTGCGCTGAGTCCGCGATCCTCGGTAGTGGGAGGAGGTACTTCGGTGGCCATGAACATCACCTTCCAGATGTCTTTGTGGGTCGTGTCGAAGAGCTCTCGCAGCGTCTGGTGCTTGGCCGAATCGAACTCCCACATATTGAATGTCCGTATTTGACACGGGAGGATCCGGCAGAAGAGCATGACCTGGACCATGTTGACAAGCTTGATCTTCTTGCTTATCATATTTCTGACGTAGTTCTGGAGTCCGGTCAGCTCCGCCGGTGCACCCCAGGCTAAGCCCTTCTTCCAGAAGGTGAGCCGCATGGGGATGCCAGATCGAAATTCGGGGGCCGCCACCCAGTTGGCGTCGCGTGGCTCGGTGATGTAAAACCACCCCGATTGCCACCCCTTCACGGTCTCCACATAGGAGCATTCGAGCCAAATGACGTTGGGCATCTTGCCCACCATGGTGCCTCTGCACTCCGCTTGCTGGCCGACCACTATCATCGGCTTCACATTGAAGGTGTTCAGCCACAGGCCGAAGTGGGGCTTGATGCGGAGGAAGGCCTCGCACACAACGATAAACGCAAAGATGTTGAGGATGAAATTGGGGGCCAGATCGTGGAAGTCCAGCCCGTAGTAGTGAAGGAAATATGCCTTAGAGGCAATAATAAAGTTATTATTTATTTCCTCATATCAAGATAAATGTTTATTATTCGTGCTAGAATTGTATTACCGGGAAACATAATACATGTGTGAATCAATAGACAAACTGAGTGTCACTAGTATGCCTCTACTTGACTAGTTCATTAATCAAAGATGGTTATGTTTCCTAGCCATGGACAAAGAGTTGTCATTTGATTAACGGGATCACATAATTAGGAGAATGATGTGATTGACTTGACCCATTCCGTTAGCTTAGCACTTGATCATTTGGTATGTTGCTATTGCTTTGTTCATGACTTATACATGTTCCTATGACTATGAGATTATGTAGCTCCTGCTTACCGAAGTAACACTTTGTGTGTTACCAAACGTCACAACATAACTGAATGATTATAAAGGTGCTCTACAGGTGTCTCCGAAGGTACTTGTTGAGTTGACGTATTTCGAGATTAGGATTTGTCATTCCGATTGTTGGAGAGGTATCTCTGGGCCCTCTCGGTAATGGACATCACTATAAGCCTTGCAAGAAATGTAGCTAATGAGTTAGTTATGGGATGATGCATTACGTAATGAGTAAAGAGACTTGCCGCTAATGGGATTGAACTAGGTATCGAGATACCACGATCAAATCTCGGGCAAGTAACATACCGATGACAAAGGGAACAACGTATGCTGTTATGCGGTTTAACCAATAAAGATCTTCGTAGAATATGTAGGAGCCAATATGAGCATCTAGGTTCAGCTATTGGTTATTGACCAGAGACGTGTCTCAGTCATGTCTACATAGTTCTCGAACCTGTAGGGTCCGCACGCTTAAAGTTCGATGACGGTTATATTTTAAGTTTATGTATTTTGATGTACCGAAGATAGTTCGGAGTCCCGAATGTGATGACGGACATGACGAGGAGTCTCAAAATGGTCGAGACATGAAGATTGATATATTGGACGACTATGTTCGGACACCGGAATGGTTCCAGGGGTTATCGATATATACCGGAGTACCGGGGGGTTACCGGAACCCCCCCGGAGGTTATTGGGCCTTATGGTCCCAAGTGGTGGAAGAGGAGAGGCGGCCATGGGGCAGCCACGTGCCCCTCCCCTCCAAGTCTGAATTGGACAAGGAGGGGGGTGACGCCCCCCTTTCCTTTCCCCTCTCTCTCCTTCCCTCTCCTCTCCTACTCCAACATGGAAGGGGGAGTCCTACTCCCGGTGGGAGTAGGAATCCTCATGGGGCACGCCAAGGGTGGCCGGCCCCGTCCCCCTCCTCCACTCCTTTATATACGGGGAGGGTGGCACCCCCTTGAGACACAACAATTGATCCCTTGGATCTCTTAGCCGTGTACGGTGCCCCCTCCACCATAATCCACCTCAATAATATCGTAGCAGTGCTTAGGCGAAGCCCTGTGTCGGTAGAACATCATCATCATCACCACACCATCGTGCTGACGGAACTCTCCCTCAAAGCTCGGCTGGATCGGAGTTCGAGGGACGTCATCGAGCTGAACGTGTGCTGAACTCAGAGGTGTCGTGCATTTGGTACTTGATCGGTCGGATTGTGAAGACGTACGACTACATCAACCGCATTGTGCTAACGCTTCTGCTTTCGGTCTACGAGGGTACATGGACAACACTCTCCCCACTCATTGCTATGCATCACCATGATCTTGCGTGTGCGTAGGAATTTTTCTGAAATTACTACGTTCCCCAACAGTGGTATCAGAGCCTGGTTTTATGCGTAGATGTTATATGCACGAGTATAACACAAGTGAGTTGTGGGTGATACAAGTCATACTGCTTACCAGCATGTCATACTTTGGTTCAGCGGTTTTGTTGGATGAAGCGGCCCGGACCGACATTACCCGTACGCTTACGCGAGACTGGTTTTACCGCCGTGCTTTGCACACAGGTGACTAGCGGGTGTCAGTTTCTCCAACTTTAGTTGAACCGAGTGTGGCTATGCCCGATCCTTGAGAAGGTTAAAACATCACTAACTTGCCAAACTATCATTGTGGTTTTGATGCGTAGGTAAGAACGGTTCTTGCTCAGCCCGTAGCAGCCACGTAAAACTTGCAAACAACAAAGTAGAGGACGTCTAACTTGTATTTGCAGGGCATGTTGTGATGTGATATGGTCAAGGCATGATGCTATTTTTTATTGTATGAGATGATCATGTTTTGTAACCGAGTTATCGGCAACTGGCAGGAGCCATATGGTTGTCTCTTTATTGTATGCAATGCAATCGCCCTATAATTGCTTTAGTTTATCACTAAGTAGTAGCGATAGTCATAGAAGCAATAGGTGGCAAGACGACAACGATGCTACGATGGAGATCAAGGTGTCGCGCCGGTGACGATGGTGATCATGACGGTGCTTCGGAGATGGAGATCACGAGCACAAGATGATGATGGCCCTATCATATCACTTATATTGATTGCATGTGATGTTTATCTTTTATGCATCTTATCTTGCTTTGATTGACGGTAGCATTATAAGATGATCTCTCACTAAATTTCAAGATAAAAGTGTTCTCCCTGAGTATGCACCGTTGCCAAAGTTCGTCGTGCCCATACACCATGTGATGATCGGGTGTGATAAGTTCTACGTCCGTCTACAATGGGTGCAAGCCAGTTTTGCACACGCATAATACTCAGGTTAAACTTGACGAGCCTAGCATATGCAGATATGGCCTCGGAACACTGAGACCGAAAGGTCGAGCGTGAATCATATAGTAGATATGATCAACATATTGATGTTCACCATTGAAAACTACTCCATTTCACGTGATGATCGGTTATGGTTTAGTTGATTTGGATCACGTGATCACTTAGATGATTAGAGGGATGTCTATCTAAGTGGGAGTTCTTAAGTAATATGATTAATTGAACTTAAATTTATCATGAACTTAGTACCTGATAGTATTTTTGCATGTCTATGTTGTTGTAGATAGATGGCTCATGCTGTTGTTCCATTGAATTTTAATGTGTTCCTTGAGAAAGCAAAGTTGAAAGATGATGGTAGCAATTACACGGACTGGGTCCGTAACTTGAGGATTATCCTCATTGCTGCACAGAAGAATTATGTCATAGAAGCACCGCTGGGTGCCAGGCCTGCTGCAGATGCAACTGACGACGTTAAGAACGTCTGGCAGAGCAAAGCTGATGACTACACTACAGTTTAGTGTGCCATGCTTTACGGCTTAGAACCGGGACTTCAACAACATTTTCAACGTCATGGAGCATATGAGATGTTCCAGGAGTTGAAGTTAATATTTCAAGCAAATGCCCGGATTGAGAGATATGAAGTCTCCAATAAGTTCTATAGCTGCAAGATGGAGGAGAATATTTCTGTCAGTGAACATATACTCAAAATGTTTGGGTATAACAATCACTTGATTCAACTGGGAGTTAATCTTCCGGATGATAGTGTCATTGACATAATTCTTTAATCACTGTCACCAAGCTACATGAGCTTCGTGATGAATGATAATATGCAAGGGATGAACAAGACAATTCCCGAGCTCTTCGCAATGCTAAAAGCCGCGGAGGTAGAAATCAAGAAGGAGCATCAAGTGTTGATGGTCAACAAGACCACCAGTTTCAAGAAAAAGGGTAAAGGGAAGAAGAAGGGGAACTTCAAGAAGAATGGCAAACATGTTGTTTCTCAAGAGAAGAAACCCAAATCTGGACCTAAGCCTAAGACTGAGTGCTTCTACTGCAAGCAGACTGGTCACTGGAAGCGGAACTGCCCCAAGTATTTGGCGGATAAGAAGGATGGCAAGGTGAACAAAGGTATATGTGATATACATGTTATTGATGTGTACCTTACCAGAGCTCGCAGTAGCACCTGGGTATTTGATACTGGTTGTGTTGCTAATATTTGCAACTCGAAACAGGGACTACGGATTAAGCGAACACTGGCTAAGTACGAGGTGACGATGCGCGTGGGAAATGGTTCCAAAGTCGATGTGATCACCGTCGGCATGCTACCTCTACATCTACCTTCGGGATTAGTTTTAGACCTGAATAATTGTTATTTGGTGCCAGCGTTGAGCATGAACATTATATCTGGATCTTGTTTGATTTGAGAAGGTTATTCATTTAAATCTGAGAATAATGGTTCTTCTATTTATATGAGTAATATCTTTTATGGTCATGCACCCTTGAAGAGTGGTCTATTTTTGATGAATCTGATAGTAGTGATACACATATTCATAATGTTGAAGCCAAAAGATGCAGAGTTGATAATGATAGTGCAACTTATTTGTGGCACTGCCGTTTGGGTCATATTGGTGTAAAGCGCATGAAGAAACTCCATACTGATGGACTTTTGGAATCACTTGATTATGAATCACTTGGTACTTGCGAACCATGCCTCATGGGCAAAATGACTAAAACGCCGTTCTCCAGAACTATGGAGCGAGCAACTGATTTGTTGGAGATCATACATACTAATGTATGTGGTCCAATAAATGTTGAGGCTCGCGGCGGGTATCGTTATTTTCTCACCTTCACAGATGATTTAAGCAGATATGGGTATATCTACTTAATGAAACATAAGTCTAAAACATTTGAAAAGTTCAAAGAATTTCAAAGTGAAGTTGAAAATCATCGTAACAAGAAAATAAAGTTTCTATGATCTGATCGTGGAGGAGAATATTTGAGTTACGAGTTTGGTCTACATTTGAAACAATGCGGAATAGTTTTGCAACTCACGCCACCCGAAACACCGTAGTGTAATGGTGTGTCTGAACGTCGTAATCGTACTTTACTAGACATGGTGCGATCTATGATGTCTCTTACTGATTTACCGCTATCATTTTGGGGTTATGCTTTAGAGACGGCTACATTCACGTTATATAGGGCACCATCAAAATCCGTTGAGATGACGCCTTATGAACTGTGATTTGGCAAGAAACCAAAGTTGTCATTTCTTAAAGTTTGGGCCTGCGATGCTTATGTGAAAAAGCTTCAACCTGATAAGCTCGAACCCAAATCGGAGAAATGTGTCTTCATAGGATACCCAAAGGAAACTGTTGGGTACACCTTCTATCACATATCCGAAGGCAAGACATTCGTTGCCAAGAATAGATCCTTTCTAGAGAAGGAGTTTCTCTCGAAAGAAGTGAGTGGGAGGAAAGTAGAACTTGATGAGGTAACTGTACCTGCTCCCTTATTGGAAAATAGTTCATCACAGAAACCAGTTCCTGTGACGGCTACACCAATTAGTGAGGAAGCTAATGATACTGATCATGAAACTTCAGATCAAGTTACTACCGAACCTCGTAGGTCAACCACAGTAAGATCTGCACCAGAGTGGTATGGTAATCCTATTCTGGAGGTCATGTTACTTGACCATGGCGAACCTACGAACTATGAGGAAGCAATGATGAGCACAGATTCCGCAAAATGGCTTGAGGCCATGAAATCTGAGATGGATCCATGTATGACAACAAAGTATGGACTTTGGTTGACTTGCCCGATGATCGGCAAGCCATCGATAATAAATGGATCTTCAAGAAGAAGCCTGACGCTGATGGTAATGTTACTATCTACAAAGCTCGACTTGTTGAGAAAGGTTTTCGACAAGTTCAAGGGGTTGTCTATGATGAGACTTCCTCACCCTTAGCGATGCTTAAGTCTGCCCGAATCATGTTAGCAATTGCCGCATTTTATGATTATGAAATTTGGCAAATGGATTTCAAAACTGCATTCCTGAATGGATTTCTGGAAGAAGAGTTGTATATGATGCAACCAGAAGGTTTTAACGATCCAAAAGGTGCTAACAAAGTGTGCAAGCTCCAGCGATCCATTTATGGACTGGTGCCAGCCTCTCAGAGTTGGAATAAACGCTTTGATAGTGTGATCAAAGCATATGGTTTTATACAGACTTTTGGAGAAGCCTGTACTTACAAGAAAGTGAGTGGGAGCTCTGTAGCATTTCTAATGTTATATGTGGACGACATATTGTTGATTGGAAATGATATAGAATTTCCAGATAGCATAAAAGGATACTTGAATAAAAGTTTTTCAATGAAAGACCTCGGTGAAGCTGCTTATATATTGGGCATCAAGATCTATAGAGATAGATCAATATGCTTAATTGGACTTTCACGAAGTACATACCTTGATAAAGTTTTGAAAAAGTTCAAAATGGATCAAGCAAAGAAAGGGTTCTTGCCTGTAATACAAGGTGTAAAATTGAGTCAGACTCAATGCCCGACGACTGCAGAAGATAGAGAGAAAATGAAAGATGTTCCCTATGCTTCAGCCATAGGCTCTACCTGTATGCAATGCTGTGTACCAGACCCAATGTGTTCCTAGCTATTAGTTTAGCAGGGAGGTACCAAAGTAATACAGGAGTGGATCACTGGATAACAGTCAAGAACATCCTGAAATACCTGAAAAGGACTAAGGACATGTTTCTCGTTTATGGAGGTGACAAAGAGCTAGTCATAAATGGTTACGTCGATGCAAGCTTTGACACTAATCCGAACGATTCTAAATTGCAAACCGGATACATGTTTATATTGAACGGTGGAGCTGTCAGTTGGTGCAATTCTAAAGAAAGCGTCGTGGCGGGATCTACATGTGAAGCGGAGTACATAGCTGCTTCAGAAGCAGCAAATGAAGGAGTCTGGATGAAGGAGTTCATATCCGATCTAGGTGTCATACCTAGTGCATCGGGTCCAATGAAAATCTTTTGTGACAATACTGGTGCAATTGCCTTGGCAAAGGAAGCCAGATTTCACAAGAGAACCAAGCACATCAAGAGACGCTTCAATTCCATCCAGGACCAAGTCCAGGTGGGAAACATAGAGATTTGAAGATACGTACGGATCTGAATGGTGCAGACCCATTGACTAAGCCTCTTCCACGAGCAAAACATGATCAACACCAAGGCTCCATGGGTGTTAGAATCATTACCGTGTAATCTAGATTATTGACTCTAGTGCAAGTGGGAGATTGAAGGAAATATGCCCTAGAGGCAATAATAAAGTTATTATTTATTTCCTCATATCATGATAAATTTTTATTATTCATGCTAGAATTGTATTACCCAAAAACATAATACATGTGTGAATACATTGACAAACTGAGTGTCACCAGTATGCCTCTACTTGACTAGTTCGTTAATCAAAGATGGTTATGTTTCCTAGCCATGGACAAAGAGTTGTCATTTGATTAACGGGATCACATCATTAGGAGAATGATGTGATTGACTTGACCCATTCCATTAGCTTAGCACTTGATCGTTTAGTATGTTGCTATTGCTTTCTTCATGACTTATACATGTTCCTATGACTATGAGATTATGTAACTCCCGCTTACCGGAGGAACACTTTGTGTGCTACCAAACGTCACAACGTAACTGGGTGATTATAAAGGTGCTCTACAGGTGTCTCCGAAGGTACTTGTTGAGTTGACGTATTTCGAGATTAGGATTTGTCACTCCGATTGTCGGAGAGGTATCTCTAGGCCCTCTTGGTAATCCACATCACTATAAGCCTTGCAAGCAATGTAGCTAATGAGTTAGTGATGGGATGATGCGTTACGTAATGAGTAAAGAGACTTTCCGGTAACGAGATTGAACTAGGTATCGAGATACCGACGATCGAATCTCGGGCAAGTAACATACCAATGACAAAGGGAACAACGTATGCTGTTATGCGGTTTGACCGATAAAGATCTTCGTAGAATATGTAGGAGCCAATATGAGCATCCAGGTTTCGCTATTGGTTATTGACTGGAGACGTGTCTCGGTCATGTCTACATAGTTCTCGAACCCGTAGGGTCCGCACGCTTAAAGTTCGATGATAGTTATATTATGAGTTTATGTATTTTGATGTACCGAAGATAGTTCACAGTCCCGGATGTGATCACGGACATGACGAGGAGTCTCGAAATGGTCCAGACATGAAGATTGATATATTGGACGACTATGTTCAGACACCATAATGGTTCCGGGTGTTATCGGATATATACCGTACCGGGGGGTTACCGGAACCCCCCGGAGGTTATTGGGCCTTATGGGCCCAAGTGGTGGAAGAGGAGAGGCGGCCAAGGGGCAGCCACGTGCCCCTCCCCCCAAGTCCTAATTGGACAAGGAGGGGGGAGGCGCCCCCCTTTTCTTTCCCCTCTCTCTCCTTCCCTGTCCTCTCCTAGTCAAACATGGAAGGGGGGAGTCCTACTCCCGGTGGGAGTAGGACTCCTCATGGGGCGCGCCAAGGGTGGCCGCCCCCTCCCCCTCCTACACTCCTTTATATACGGGGAGGGAGGCACCCCCTTGAGACACAACAATTGATCCATTGGATCTCTTAGCCGTGTGCGGTGCCCCCATCCACCATAATCCACCTCGATAATATCGTAGCGGTGCTTAGGCGAAGCCCTACGTCGGTAGAACATCATCATCGTCACCATGCCATCGTGCTGATGGAACTCTCCCTCAAAGCTCGGCTGGATCAGAGTTCGAGGGACGTCATCGAGCTAAACGTGTGCTGAACTCAGAGGTGTCGTGCGTTCGGTACTTGATCGGTCGGATCATGAAGACGTACGACTACATCAACCGCATTGTGCTAACGCTTCCGCTTTCGGTCTACGAGGGTACGTGGACAACACTCTCCCCTCTCGTTGCTATGCATTACCATGATCTTGCGTGTGCGTAGGAATTTTTTTAAAATTAATACGTTCCCCAACAAGTAGAATATGAGCCTGCGGACAAATGGGTGGAGGGGGAATCCAGTTCATGGGTGAAGTGCGGAAGGAATACGACCCTCTCATGGGGTTCCGGAGAAGGGACGATCTTCCCTGCGTCCGGGAGCCGGTGCGCGATGTCTGCGGCCAAGTATCCGGCTTCTCGGAGCTTTGTGATGTCCTCCTCCGTCACTTTCCTCCCGCTCCGGACATTTTTGGAATGGCTTTACGGAGAAGGTGAGAACTTGGGTGCTGGAGCTCGAGTGTGTGAGAATGGATGAGCGAAGGAAGGAGAAGGCGTGGGTAAAAAAGAGGAATCCTTATCACTTTATAATGGCGGTAGAAACTGTGCGCCTCCCCATTTGCTCCATTAAATCGCTAATTCCCCAAGCGCCGCGATTGATGGTGCGGTTGGGTTACCCACGCCCGTATTGATGAGAATCCCATGATAAGGGGACACGATCTCTGCTTCGACAAGACGTGCCAAGGAAACCGCCTCGCAATACATGCAGTAGTTGGTTGAGAAAAATGGTTTGAATAATGACCGGGCCGTGGCATGATGTCACGCTATGAAAAGTCATCAGCAGATTAGATTTGTGGAATATTGTGATCTCTACGGTGGTATGTGGGATTTTTTTTGCAGAGTCGGACACGATCCTCGTGTTCAAAATCTTCTATGGAGTATTCGAAGAAGGAACCCGCTTTGCAATGCCGAAGAAAATCTGCGTGCCGGACTCATCGTCCTTGAAGCCTGGTTCAGGGGCTACTGAGGGAGTCCTGGATTAGGGGGTCCCCGGACAGCCGGACTATATACTTTGGTTGGACTGTTGGACTATGAAGATACAAGATTGAAGACTTCGTCCCGTGTCCGGATGGGACTCTCCTTTGCGTGGAAGGCAAGCTTGGCAATTCGGATATGTAGATCTCCTTCTCTGTAACTGACTCTATGTAACCCTAGCCCCCTCCAGTGTCTATATAAACTGGAGGGTTTAGTCCGTAGGACAACATACAATCATAATAATAGGCTAGCTTCTAGGGTTTAGCCTCTACGATCTCGTGGTAGATCAACTCTTGTAATACTCATATCATCAAGATCAATCAAGCAGGAAGTAGGGTATTACCTCCATTGAGAGGGCCCGAACCTGGGTAAACATTGTGTCCCCCGCCTCCTGTTACCATTAGCCTTAGACGCACAGCGGGACCCCCTACCCAAGATCCACCGGTTTTGACACCGACACCTGCTCCGACACCGGCACCAGCTCTACAAGGAGCACCATCTCCGGCAGCAGCAGCGGATTCGGCACCTGCTCCAACACTTGAACTTGCATTTGCTCCAGCCCATGCAGCGGCAACCGAACGAGCAGTTGCATCGGCAATAGACTGGGCTGCAGTTCGCACGTCATATACCTAAGTCCTTACAAAAACTGACATGTCCACCTTCTTGGTAAGCATTGGCCGCCCAAGTGCTTCGTTCTTTTTTCTTTCCATGTTGTTTCACATGATTCACTGTGTTGATCTAACTGCTTGGGTATGTCTTCTTGTTTGCAAATACAGAATTCCGAGAGCAACGAGGGAGTTGTTCAACAATCCGGGCGACCGCGGCCAAGTTTCTCTTACCATGCGCAACCTTGGTGTGAATGAACCTGCTCAATATACCGTAAGTACAAAGGATGGTCGCATGATGATTGATGCTATAGGATGGTCAAGGTTCAAATCTAAATCATATCTTGCGGTAGGGGATGATGTCAAAATCGAACTTTCACTACAAAAAAATACACTTCCGTGATGATACGTGTTTGTCATAGTAGGTCGCATTTTTTTCATGCATGTACATCCATGGTGATTTTATGACAGAATCAAGATAGTCATACCTGTGCTGTCGTAGAAGTGTTCCATGACATTACCAAGATTATCATCATGGAAGTGCCACTTCCATGACGATAAATCGCGCGTCACAGAAGTGCTTTCGTCAAGGGTGACCGACACGTGGCATCCACCGTAACGGAACGCCGTTAAGCTATCGGGTCGGGTTTTGGATCCGATAACCCGTTAACAGCCCCGACCAATGGGGATTTTCCACGTGTAAAATCATCATTGGCTGGAGGAAACACGTGTCGGCTCATCGCTGGGACAGATGTCATCCACTCATTGGACAGAAGTCGCCTATGATACGTCGACACGTGGCACGGCCCAACAGAGGCCCATTCCTAGGAAAAGGCTGACCCGTTTGACTTGGTCAAAAGGTGCCGGGCCGGCCCATGGAAAGCCTGTTAACGACCTATTCACATATAGCCCATTTATAGCCCGCTAACCCAAGGTCCGTTACGCCCTATCCGAATTAGGCCCAATAGCGTCATCTGGGCCATCCAATATGATTCCAGCCCGTTTTCACTTCTGGCCCATGTATGGCCTATGACGTCTTTCGGCCCATATGAGGCCCTATGTAACTCTTGGCCTATTAACGGCCCGTGGTGAAACTGGCCCGTAATGAACAGTGTATCACTTTACACCCATTAATGGCCCGTGGTGAAACTGGCCCGTAATGAACAGTGTATCACTTTATACCCATTAACGGCCCGTTATTCCGTTGGGCCGTTTCCAGCCCATGTTATCTTTCGACCTTCTCAGAGCCCTTTTATTCTTGGGCTCATTTCCAGCATCCGTTTACTTATGGCCCGTTACTGTCATTTTCTGCTTGTGGGCCAAATTCAGCCCGTGGTTATAGTCGGCCCGTTTGTGGTCCATTAATACGTTGGGTCATTTTCATAGCATCATCAAATACGGCCTATTAACAATGGCCCGTTATGGTCGGCCCATGAACGGACGATTCCAACTCTAGCCCGTTTACGACCATAATGCGGCCTGTTATTGGCCCATGTTTGGCCAATCGATCATACGGCCCGTATAAGGCCCATTGATGATACAGCCCGTAGAAGGCCCATTGTTTCTACGGCCCGTAGAAGTCCCATTGTTTCTACGGCCCGTAGAAGGCCTACTGTTTCTACGGCCCGTAGAAGGCCCACTGTTTCTATGGCCCGTAGGAGGCCCAGTGTCACTATAGTAAATATTAGCCCATGGTTATTGTGGCCTAGTTTTAAAAAATAGTTTATTGCAGCCACTAGCAAACCGCGGAAAAAGAACTGCACTGACTACAAGCAAACAAATAAACAAGACAACAAGGAAATAAATAAGCAAGCAACTTATGCTAGGCTATCAAGGCTATTACACATATTACATCCACTTGGCATCGAAGTTCGCCACCAGTGCAAATATAGGGAACAAAGCAGCACATAAACGCAGCATCAAAACAAGTCCAGAACTGAAACCACTTCAGCAGAGGTCAAGAAACAGTATCCTGGGTACCCATAATGCTAGCAAGATGCTTAGCAAGCTTATTAACTTTCTCTTGTTTGGCGATTAAATCCTCCAACGCTTGCAGTATTTTTTGAAACCTGTGACAGTGGGAGAGGCTCCCACTGTGATATACTACTCTTCAAAATTTACATAGTACATTATACAAGAGATTTACATAGGGCACCGCTTACCACTTTGTGGTTTTGGGGGTAGGGAAAGACTAGAAAGCCAAACTAGTCAGAGGGTAGAGAGTCTAAGAGTAGGAAGATGAAATCCTTCATGGTATCTTTTACTCTGTACTGAAGTAAGCCAAAATCAGTTTTGAATCTAGCTAGCCAGGAATTGTAGGAAGGGCTGATGTTTCTGAAAATCTTGTCATTCCTCTCCTTCCATATACTCCAAGATGCTTGTAGAAAGGCCTCCATGAACATGGGTTTGCGCCAATTGCGTTTGGCCGTTTCCAACCAAGTCAGCCGTGTGGTATGATGTTCAGGGTTCATCCCAAGTTTCGACCAACAGTACCTGCTGAACGGGCAGTTGAGGATCATGTGGTCCACATCTTCTTCTGTTTGCCCGCAAAGGAGGCAGGTTAGATCATCTCCCACATTATAGTGTCTTCTCTTGAGCATTTCTCTTGAGCAGTTGCATAAGAAAGTACGCATCTGAATTCTGTAGGGACTTCCTCAGTCCTTTGGCTTCTTGCCGCAGCACAGCTGACTGATGCCTTTCAGCTTGTAGATGAGACTGAAGAAGCCAAAGTGATTCAGGCAGCGAGTTCGAAGAGCTTGTGTCAGTGGTACAGGCCAGTAACTCGAACACTACATGAGCGCAGGACTGTGGGGTTTTCTCACTGTCTACAAGATCGTTTTTATCACCTTTCATGGAGACCAACAGGGTTGTCTCACTATCTTGAACCTTATCTGCATTACTTTCTCTACCATTGCATAGTGGGGTGCTTTTCTCCAATATTTTGTTTGCATACTACAAGAGAAACAAGTAGACACATCACATGTTTAGCTTGTAGTATACGAAACTCATTTTGGTAAACCAGTTCAGTAGTAAGGTGGACAGGATAACAACATGAAACAAACATATATCTATGTACTATGGTCATTGTATTGTCCATATCATTCTAGTTTATGTTCCCTAATCAAGATAGAGACACAGTTCAACTCATATATTTTTAAGACACAACAACATAGAAAGAATATAAGTGTGAGAAACTACACAGCATTGGCAGCACTTGTAATGTGCATCACATGAGAACATAGTTGTTTATACAACTTAAAATGAAATCAATATAGAGCAAGAAGTTAAAACATACCTGTTGCGCCATTGGAGTTTCAGTTGGACCCTTCAAATTCGAAAGTAGTTGGTATGAGTAAATATAGTGATGCAACATCAAAGGAGTATGGACCATAGCTACGGAATCTGACCTGGGAACAGTTGCTCTTCTGCTTTAAACGTGGAGTTTGGGTTAACTGTGGTGGTCTTCGTGCTTTGGGCACTGCAGTAGCTTTACAAACTGCTTGTGTGGGGGTACTCTATGGTGGACATGGTGCTTTGTCAACTATAAGTGGGTTACTATCTGCTGGGGTTGCGTTTAGATGGGTTGTAGCTGGTTCTCTGCCCAACGGTGTAAGTGTGCAATCTGGAAGAGTCTCGATTATGTGTGGTGGGGCTAGTTTGTGGGCCAGTACAACCATGGTTCTATCTGCATCGATGGGTAGCACTGTCTTTTGTGAAGAATAGGTTTTTGCTCCCTTAGATACTTCCATCACCCCCTCCTATTCAAATGGCTGATAAACAAGAAAATAAATTGAATGTACAGACATTCTATGATAGACAGATGTGGTAATTCACACATATGTTGTCTAACCAAACAGGACAACATGACACAATTTCACATATATGATGCCTAACTAAACAGGATAGCATGACACAGTTTCAGTTATATGATGGATAACTTAACAGGATATAATGGCATAATTCAACATATGATGAGTACCTAAACAGGATGACATGACAAATCTATATGATGTCTTTCTAAAATAGGTTGGGATGAAATAATTCACATACATGTTGTCCAAGTATACAGGATGACATGATATAATTGACATAATTGATTTATATACTAAGCAGCTGGCACTCGCATGTATGATCTCTAAACTAAGCAGATAGAATTCAATATTGTGCATATGATGTCTAAACTAAGCAATGCAAGACACCATATTCATTATATGAGAAATATAAACATTGCAACTTAGAGCATACACCTCAGGTGGGATATAGGACTGGTCATCTGTCTCTGAATCCTCCTCTGAGGAGCTCCCTGTAACCATCAAGATATATGCCTCAACAGGTACCATTGCCTGCTCTGAAGACCTTGTTTTCACTCCAGATTTTTCCATAACTGGCTCAAATGGCTGATACACATGAAGAGTAGTTCAATATACACAGATTGTCGACAAATGGAATACGTAATGAAAAAAAATATGGCATGAGATAATTCACATATATGATGCCTGGCTCCATGGCGGTGCATAATTCACATATATGATAACTGGCTGAAAAACATGGCATTGCATAATTCACATATCTGATATAGAGAGCAAACAGGAGGCATTCACACAAAGCATGTCTAATCTAAGCAGATGGCATGGCAATGCAAGACACCATATGCATGATATGAGCAATATAACCCAGCCAAGTTAGAGCATGCACCTCGGGGGGGGGGGAATACGACTGGTCATATCTCTCTGAATCCTCCTCTGAGGAGCTATCTGTAACCAGCAAGAAATCTGCATCGACAGGTAGCACTGACTGCTCAGAAGACCTTGTTTTCACTCCAGATTTTCCCATGACCGACTCAAATGGCTGATGCACATGAAGAGTACATGAATGTATGAACATTGTTGACAAATGGAATACATTATGGAAAAAATATGGCACGATACAATTCACATATACGATGACTGGCTAAACAGGATGGCATTGCATGATTCACGTATATGATGTCTGGCTAAAGAAGATGGCATTGCATAATTCCCATATACTCCCTCCATTCCTAAATATTTGTCTTTTTAGAGATTTCAAATGGACTACCACATACGGATGTATATAGACATATTTTAGAGTGTAGATTCACTCATTTTGTTCCGTATGTAGTCACTTGTTGAAATCTCTAAAAAGACAAATATTTAGGAATGGTGGGAGTATGATATAGAAACCAAACAGGTGGCATTCGCATAAAGCAAACCTAACTAAGCTGACGACATATAATATGTATAATGTAAGCAATGCAAGGCGCCATATGCATGATATGACCAACATCAGCATGCCAGGTTAGAGCAAACACCTCAGGTGGTAAACAGGCGTGGTCGGCTCCTTCTGAATCTCCATCTGAATAGTTATCTTCCTCTGGAATACAATCTGGAAATGCAGGAGCGGAGGGGGGGGCACTTCGCCCACCATGGAGCGGCGTCTGCATGACATTATATTCGCACGCAACGGTCTTCTCTTTTTCTCTACATGTTCAATACGATTGTGTACAATATCTGACATGCATAACAAAAAAAATAGTTAGATTTTGTAAGGCCTAAGGGGTGCATGCAAAAATCAAGACGGATGGTAGCAAAAGAGTGGATGGATCCAAAACTAATGATAGCAGGTAGATTATAGCTTCAGTTAAAAAAGATAGACAATGGATCATCTATTGTTTGTTGCCCACCCAACATGAACCACATACAAGACCCCAGATGAACCATATAGTAGACAGATACTATTCATTGCTGGCTCGATATGAGACCCATGGGCAATTCAAAACTCAAGATTGAACGATAAAGTAGCAGGTAATAATAACCGATGTATAACGTAAGCAAACATGAAAGACTGCGACCTCTCTTCTGGAACTGTGTAGTCCCCAGGTTCATCTGCTCAGTCGATGATGGTAATGCAGTTGGCGTGGCTGCCGGCAATGGGGAAGATGATCTGAGGCGGCAAAAGAAAGTCTGCAGGGGGGATCGCTACTGCAGTGAACGCTTCTGTCGATGGTGCACCTCAGGTGGGGTGGATGACGGCACGGCAGGAGCGGGACATAACACACAGAGTTTTCTTTGATGCCTATCTGAAAATGAAGTAAATCTGTAAGGGCTCCTTTGAATTGGAGGATTCTATAAACGCAGGGACAGGAAAAACACAGGAATAGGATAGGAATGCACGTGCAAAACAGAGCATTTGGAAACATAGGATTTCAGTCAACCTGGGTGTTTGGCTCACATGAATTGGGAGAACAGAGGAATGGAGAAACAAAGTGATGCGACGAGTGTACAACCTCTTTGGCATAGCCTTGTGGACCTCGGCATCATTGGGTTGGACATGGAGGATGGTGATGATGCTGGTGTGACTGTCGGAGGCGGGGAAGAAGATCCGAGGCCTCTGGAAATGGTGCCGAGGGTACTGCTCCGCTGTGATGGACGGTTCCGTCGTTGGAGCAGCTCCGCTAAGGTGTACGGCGACAAGACTGAAGCATGACAAGACAGACAACGTTAATCTGAAGTGGGACCCTAATATCATCTGCAATAGAAGATGTAAAATACATCACCAAAAAGTGCTAGATGTAAAACGCATCAGCCGTGCCATGGCCGCTCCGACAGATGCTGTAAGTACTGTTCACTCTGAACTTAACTGAAGAAAATGAACTTCACAGTCGAAACTGAATTTTACTGTCGAAAATGATTGAACTAGTAGCAGAGCATTGCACTAGATGTTTAGGGCATTCGAGCACTAGTAGCAGAGAAGCAGTGATCTAAATCAGCAGACGCTCGAGTAGGGAACGCACTAGCAGAGAGCAAGTCATGAAGTAGCACCGCGAGCGAGTGCTAAAGCAGCAACTCCTGTAGCTGCCAGAGGTCGTGCAGCAGCAGCAGCGCAAGCGAGAGCAAGAGCAGAGCAGCAGCCCGAACGAAAGCAGGAGCAGTGTAGCAGCGCAATCGACAACATGATTAGAGCCGCAGCGCGAGCGAGAGCCGGAGCAGCTGCAGCTAGTGTCGTTGTGGAAGTCGCCGCCGAGGAAGCAACGATATGGGGGAGAGACACCGTGGATGATGTGGCCGGCGATGGCACAGTCAATGGAGACCCGCCATGTCTGCTCGGTATCGAGCACCGGCAACCCCGTGAGATCGAATAAAAGATAAAATGCAGCGATGAGTGCAGAACCTCCTTGGTGGTGCCGAGTTGGCCTCGGCTTCATCGGAGGAATTGGTGAGGGTGATGCGGTTCCGGTGGGGCAGGTCAAGACAACACTGTGGGGATTGAGGTGGCGCGATAGACGAGGCAAACGTCGGGGCAGCTCCTTGGAGGTGGAGGATGGGGCGGCTGATCCGGCGGGACGACGAGATCGACAACGAATCCTCATCCAGT
Source organism: Triticum dicoccoides (assembly GCF_002162155.2). Taxonomy (NCBI): domain Eukaryota; kingdom Viridiplantae; phylum Streptophyta; class Magnoliopsida; order Poales; family Poaceae; genus Triticum; species Triticum dicoccoides. Next base: position 135,053,546 of record NC_041383.1, on the reverse strand, counting down.
GCGGTGGATGAGGGACGGCGAGCTGTTGCAGTGATGACATAGTCGGGGAAGAGTCTCCGGCTGGGCGGCGGTCGGGAGGCCGATGGAGGAGCGTGGGGTTTCGCAGGTTTTGGCGGCCTCGGTGTACGAATGGGGGGGCGAAGGGTAGGGGGATCCAAGCTTAGGGACGCGCTTGTCCGAAATGTAGGGTAAGTTACCAGCGTACCCCCACCGGTTTTGACACCGCGACGTGGAGCTTCATTTCCGGCTGAGGGGTAGAAGGGGGATTTCGCGTGTCTAGGCTACGGGAGCGATTTCGGATGAGGAGGGAGTTCTCGCGCGTGCCCAAATTTCGGGATAACAAGGCGCAGCGCGGGTTGAAGAAGCGGGAGTTTCAAAGCAGGTGAGACAAAAGATACTCGAGCTTGAAAATTTCGGGATAACAAGGTGCGGATTCCTTGTTCTGCAGAACAAACTTAACGTGTAAAAAAACAATTCATACAAGACACAAGAGAGTCATGTCCCCTTTTACTATATTGCTATAGATGCCATTGAAAAAACTACAAGAAAAATGTAAAAAAAAAATCAGGAGAACAAGATTACCCTGCACAGTACCAAATCGATTCGCACTTCCCTCAACAACAACAAAAAACAAATCAATTCCCACCAAAGAAAGAGTAATGTCCCTTTTTATATGATTACAGATGCCATGATCTCGAATTTCAATTTTTTAATCCACGTTATGTTGAATTCGATTATATCGTTAGGTGACCTTGCGGTTTATAATTGATGTAGTCATACATTTTGATCTTCCATCATATATGAACATTTTACTCCACCATGTGAACATATATATTGTCGTCTACCATATGGACTAAATTTGAATCAATTTTCCTTATTTGAATACGATTGTTGTCAAGTTATACAATAATTTAAATATTATCTTGATAACAAAAAGTATGCATATAGCAGTAATCATATTTCACTATGAACTACATGTACCATACGCTCTCCAATTCAAATATTTGTATCCATTTTATGTTGAATTCAAATCATAGTACATTATTTGTCTAGGTAGCGAGATGTTCAGGATAATCTAAACCCTATTTTCATATGTATAACTTTTGGCTGAATTGGGACAAGTTTTGGTATAAGCTTCATGCAACACTGGAGATTCTCTCAACAGGCCTCGTGGTTCCGAGAGGGAACGTGTCACCTATGTGTGCGAAACGATATACGCTGCCTCCCCCTGATTTTCTTTACAGAGGCAACATAGAACTATATGAGCGCCCTGTTAAATTTTGGAATTATTTCGGGTTCGTTTGGCCTTTTTATACATTAATTGAGTTTCTGAACTTTTAAAGTGCATAATCTAAATATGAACTGCATGCACATGCTCCGGTGCACCAAAGTTGGTTGAAAAATCACATGTGTGTCCTTGGTTGAATTTCTAGGTCCCATGGAAGAAATGAGAATGAAATTCAAACATCTAGGCGTCGTGACTCAGCCGAGAACATCGAGAAACTTAGATTTTAAATTCATGTAAATCCAAAACTCGTCTGGAAATCATGAAACTTGGCATGGTGTCATGTCATGGCACTAACATGTTGTGGTAAAAAATTGGGCCGATTTGGAAGCTCGTGGTTCTAAGAGGGAACGTGCCACCTTTCAGTGTGAAAGGATATACGCTGCCCCCCCACCCTTGAGTTTATTAACAAAGGCAACATAGAACTACATGAGTGTCCTGTTAAATTTTGGAATTATTCCGGGTTCGTTTGTCCTTTTTTTATACATTAATTGAGTTTTTGGTCGTTTAATGTGCATAAGTCAAATTTGAACTACAAGCACATGCTCTTGTGCACCAAAGTTGGTTGAAAAATCACATTTGTGTCCTCGGGTGAATTTCTAGGTCCCATGCAAGAAATGAGAATAAAATTCAAACATCTGGGCATCGTGGCTCAGCCGATAACATTGAGGAACTTGGTTTTTAAATTCTTGTAAATCCAAAACACATCTGAAAATCATGAAACTTGGCATGGGTGTCATGTCATGGTACTACCATGCTGCAGTAAAAAAATTGGCCGAATAGGAACAAATTTTGGTATAAGCTTCTTGCAAACCGAAGCTTCTCTCAAGAAGGCTCGTGGTTCTGAGAGGAAACGTGCCACCTTTGAGTGTGAAACGATATACGTTGTCCCCTTGAGTTTATTTACAAAGGCAACATAGAACTACATTAGTGCCCTGTTAAATTTTGGAAATCATTCCGGCTTCGTTTGGCCTTTTTACACATTAATTGAGTTTTTGGTGATTTAATGTGCACAATTCAAATTTGAACTACAAGCACATGCTCCCGTGCACCAAAGTTGGTTGAAAAATCACATTTGTGTCCTCGGGTGAATTTCTAGGTCCCATGCAAAAAATGAGAATAAAATTCAAACATCTAGGCATCGTGGCTCGGTCGAGAACATTGAGAAACTTGGTTTTAAAATCATGATACTTGGCATGGTGTCATGTCATGGTAGTACCATGCCGTGGTAAAAAAATTGGCCGAATAGGAACAAATTTGGGTATAAGCTTCTTGCAAATCGGAGCTTCTCGCAAGAAGGGTCATGGTTCTGAGAGGGAACGTGTCACCTTTGTGTGCATAATTCAAATTTGAAATACAAGCACATGTTCTAGTGCACCAAAGTTGGTTGAAAAATCACATGTGTGTCCTCGGGTAAATTTCTAGGTTCCATGCAAGAAATGGGAATGAAATTCAAAATTCTGGGCATCGTGGATGGGCTGGAAACATTGAGAAACTTAGTTTTTTAATTCCCGTAAATCGAAAACACGCATGAAAATAATGAAACATGGCTTGGTGCCATGTCCGATTTGCACACATTAACAATCAACAAAGTCATTTTGGAACAAGTAATGTCACGTTACAATCAGAAACACAAGTATTATTGAAACCGTGGGCGTTCTATTTACTACCATTTATGTGCCGCCACGCGTCCCCATTTTTTACTAGCTAGGAGGCGTCGTGTAGGGTAGCTATTTGAGTACGAGAGGCGTGCGTTCAGACCCCTGCGTGTGCTTATCAGGAGGAGAGCCCTTTGACCTCCATCTGCCGTCTACCTCTCTCCCAAGGTCTCCATTAATGGCACCCAAGCCTCTGTTTAATGGCGTGGCTATGTCTCAGTCGACTGAGATTTAAGAGAGAAAAAAGAAACTCTGAAAGCACGGATCTTGATGTAAGATCCGACGGACCTATATAGCATCTACTGCGACTTATAGCAATACTGATGAATATATAAGGACGATTAATTGTCTTACATAATTAGAAAGATAATTAAAAAAGCCACATGCGGCTACGCTCGAAATACACAAGGGTAAAAGAATAAGGAAGACAAGGATCTGGCTCGCTGATCTCTACTTTCTTGATGTGTTGTTGCAGGCCGCGGGAACTAGTCTCCGCGGCGAGCGGCGATGAGCTCTTTCGTGTCCTCAAGACGCTGCTTGAGAACATCCACAGATTCCTCCACCAGCCTTTGACGCTCAATACTCGTCCATAAGTTTCTTGACGATGACGCTGGTCCTCTTCAACAAGGCACTGGTCTCCTCCTGCTGGTCTGCACTTCGGACGATCTTCGCCCTCAGCAGGTCGCGCTCGGCCCGGAGCCTCTCATTGCCCTCCGTTACTTGCCGGATGACGCCGGTAGCCTATTCAAACGAGGCTTTCATGTCTTCCTGCAACCTCGCCCAGCCGGAGATCTGACCCATCTGGCTATGGACGATCGCATGCATGCACCTCTAACAGTCGTCGCCTGCCGGCGAGAAATTTTCCCAGGCCACTACGGCGCGGCAGAACATCTCTGTTGCATTCGCGACACGGCGGGACATTTCTATTGCTTCCGCGGCATGGCCGGACCAGTCTGCTGCATCGGCGGCACGGCGGGACCTCCATGCTGCTTCAGCGGCGCGTCGAGACCTCTATGCTACTACTTCCGTGCGGCGGGACATGTCGGCTGCTTTCGCAGTGAGGCGGGACATCTCTCATGCTTCCGCATCCATACTCGCCTCTCCCTGGTGGCAATCTCTCAACCCAGAACTCACGCTGGCCATGGCAGACGCAAGGCAAGGATGTTGAATGACTTGTTTGTTTTTGTGGATGAGGAGGAATGTGCAGTCATCTTGGCATACTAGTATTTATAACCGAGTACTAATACGCTCCTAAGTGGGAAACCGTTTAGGTTGTGATCAGTGTGAACAGGTTCGCAATTCAATATAGCATGGAGTAATTTGGAATGTGACGAGACGCAAGCTCAAAATTTATTGACGGTTCTAGTTTCGAAGTGCGGCACTATTCCCGGATGGCATTACCTGGGCACGTGTTCTCGGCCGTGGTGTAGTAGTTCTTTTTCTACTATTGTGTACGTGCAATAACTGGCACCATCGTATACATATCTTACGGTTAATGGGGTGTTCGACAGGAATAGCCGCGTGGCGAGCTATAGGATAGTCTTTGTTTAGACGCATTAAACCTATCTCTCGGGACTTCTCGCACGCACCATCATGCCACCCACAAAAATTTATACTCTGAGTTTAGTATGTTATACAGGAAGAGATGAGGCGCACGCACGCACTCGTCCTCTCACACACGCGTCTATTTTTTCTCGAAAAGGATGATGATGACCCCCGGCCTCTGCATCTTGGAGTCACACACTTATCTGTAGCTACGAATTGTAGTGTTCTCAACCATCCAACTGGCTCTATCATGGATGTACCTATATACTAAAACATGTCTAGATATATCTATATTTTGACAAATGGAAGGCATGTATTGTGGAACGGAGGGAGTGCTTGTCATCAAAATGGATAAAAAGGGACGTATCTAGAACTAAAATAGTCTACATACATCTCCTTTTATCTAGTACTTCTTTCCCAAAGGAACTTTATATCCAACAGACACAAAATATCAGTTCGACTGTTGGAAATTACTGATCTGATGTCGAAGTAATTGCTGCATCGCCACCAAAACCCACCATTTCTTAAGCTAAAGTAGACCGAGGTAATCCCTATATTAGCATATTACTAAGATAAACAGAAGGCACTGTAGAAACATTTAGGACGTGAGCTTGTCAATCTGAATGTGGAGGGACACCAGCTTAGCTCCGGCCAGCAGCTTGGGCGGAACTGTGAAGAAGGTCAGCTCCTGCACGTCGACGTCACTGGGATCCTTGCTGCTTGTCACCTCCATTTCCACCTTGATGGCATCGGTCGTGCCTTTGGGCTCCCCCGACAGGCCGTTCGCCCACAGCTTGGCCACGTAGTGCGGCAGTGGGGACGCCCCCGCTCTGATGCAGACCACCGACACGGTGATAGGCGCACCGATGTCGAGCACGCCGCCGACCAACAAAAACGCGCGACCGTCCTCCTCCACAAACAGCAAGAGTCGTGGCTCCAATAGTGGCACTTGCAGCTGGAGCACCTTGCCGTACTGGATCCTGTGCACGGGCATGGGATGCACGTTGCTGATGTGGTGGTAGAGCGCCGGCGGCGGGCCTTCGTAGCCGCAGACGGGCATGGGGCATTTGCAGGGCGCGAGCGGACACACACTCTGGTGATCGGCGAGCTTGTGGTAAGTGACGTAGAGCCCACAGCCTTCGTGCAGGTACTCCACCCTCAGCGACGGCTTCCACCGCCGTGCTCTGCACGTCGAAGCCACCGCCGCGCTCGCACTTCTGGCACTGCCACTGGTTCCCGGGGCGCTCGACGCGGCAGTCCGCGCAGGCCAGGTGCCCTCCCATGCACTGCAGAAATCAATCGAACAACACATCAACCAAGAAACCTGCACCTTGCTCAATTAGCCGAACGGACGAGGTGTATTCGAACCTCATACAGTGGAGGCATCAAGGGGCGGAGGCACAAGGGGCAGTGGAGCACGGTGAGGTCCATGGAGACCTTAGTGAGCTCCCTTGTCGGTTCCTGTTCCGTCTGCATGATCTCGCCCTCCTCGTGCACAACCATCTCTTGTTTGGGCCGGGGCATTACAAAGCTTTACCGTCACATATTTTATACTCTGTGCATAACTCTCCTCCTGCATACCAAGGAAGGCAGTAGTTTGAGTTTTCTAGACAAATTTGCCCCTGCGCATGAGTAAGCTGCATAAATATTGAGAGTAAATGTGCATGCAATGGTTGGCTGGTCCTCCTTCCTTTTCGCTTGAGTTGGCTTCCCCAGGCGGTCAAGCTGCATCCGGTGCTGCATGCGTTTGCCTGTAGCCATTTTCTGCTTTGAAAATTGGCACGATTAATGGGGGCAGAACTAATCAAGCGGGGGCACAGATGGAAACCAACGCGAACTTGCAGACTAATCTGAGAAAAACAAGAAAAAGTTTTTGAAATCGGAGGGAGTACTACCTCCTTCCGGGTTTATTGGTCCCCATTGTATTTCGTGCCAAATTTTGACCATAGATTAAACTAATAAAATGTTTACGCATGTCACCCAACATTATATTTTTGAAAACTATGTTCAAATACAAATCCAATAAGATGATTTTTCTTGACATGCATTAACATTTTGTTAGTCAAATCTTTAGTCTAAATTTGGCACAAACTACAAAGGGGGCCTATAAACCAGGACGGAGGTAGTACTACTTCAAGGTGAATTAAATCAACACTTGCAAGTATCAAAAGGAGAGTCACGGCATGCATGCATGCGTTGTAATTAATGCATCAGTAACCATAAATCTATTATATACATAATACAGAAGTCAAAGAAGCCATCACTTTCGTCCACATATGCTAAAATATTTCAACCGTTTGATTAGGACAATAATGGCTGAGATTTAATAAAATTACGTAACATGCTAACGTGTTCGTAGCGGCAGGTTCCAACATATTGGACTGTCACGCACATAGATCGTCACGCGTATTGCACGTGTACAAGGTACACCATGTTAGGAGCCCAGACACGGAGGGACATAGAAAGAAAGACCAGCAATCCGACTTGCTCACATCCGTAGGCAACAACCAAGGCATGGTGCAATCAGTTTCACATTGGCATCCCAAACTGCAAATTAATGATAGTCTCTCACGTCACGTGCTTAACTTTGAGACCTTAGATATATCCACAATTGACAGGTATACTCATCCTCACGTACAAAATATAGACACAAGAGTCTAGAAGTTGATATATGTATATGTACATGCATATGAGGTATATATATAGGGGAAAAGGGAAAATAGAGACACTTGCCGGATTGAATTTCAATGGAATTTATTCAAAAGCAACTATTTGTGAAAAGAAAAACAGAAACAAAAGAAAGCAGTAGAGTGAAAAAATTCCTCAAATTTTTTATATGAAAAAACATTATTTCCTCAGAGAAAATAGCGCCAATTGTCAGATAGAATATTAATGTAATTTCTCCAAAAAGAAATATTGGTGAAAAAATGCAAACTGTAGTAAGCTTTACAGTGAATAAAATTATCAAAAACTTTAAAGAACACAAGTTCTTCCAAAGTTCATTTTGTGTCGAAAACATATATTTAGAAAATGCTTTTTTTCTTCGGAAAACACTGTATGTGAAAAGAAAAATACGAAAGGAAGAAATCGGTCGAGTGAAAAAGATAGAATCCAATAAATGCGTTGAATATTCGGTTTCGACACATTAGAGTCTAATGAGCTCTCTAGAAGATGTACTTTGGTAATGACTATTTCCTATCGAATATCAACTCCTGGTGCGGACAAATAACTGAAGGAAAAGAATATAAAAGTATATTGATTTAACCTATCGATACAATTGCACTGATCATATACGAAAATATTCCCTAGGAAAAATGAAATATCAATTTAGATTTGATATGAAGTCTATATTACTTATTACCTATGCAAGTAGCTGCAATTCCAAATGGAGTATAGTAAAAGTTATCATATAAAAACCAAAATAATTAAGCAATAATGTTCTCATCCGAACTATATACGTGTACAAAACATAAATTTGAAATAATCCAACACCCAAATTAATATCCAAGGTGATGTATTATCTCACAGAAGGTAATCTAATTGCCAAACCAAAGGAGAATAATCTAAAACAAATTTTTGCAAAAGGTTCAGAAGCAGTTCATATTGTATGCATTCATACATGCACTTCTTTCATATACCTGTTTTGTGAGAATAGGCATATACCTGTTTTATACATATAAAGCGAACAAACCCACCGGCGTTCATCGGCAGAGGATCACAGGCATGGAGTGACGGAGATAAATGAAACTTTTCTTGCTAGCACATTGTAAGAATAAATAAAAGAATACAACACTTCAAACTTAGAGAGTGATATGGAGGAACTGCAACAAATAATCTGCACTTGGACGGATGCATCATGCATATCATTGCCTGGCACTTACATTTTGAAGGATATGACGAGGAAAACAACTCAAAGCCGTCCGCAAACACTGCTCACATCTTGCTGCCATCACTTTTCGCACGATCTTATTGTACGCATCTGTATACATTAATCCCATACCTCCCATGGAGCCTAGCCGCAATGCAATCCACTGTCTTCTCCTCAGACCCAACCATTATCCATTGCACACAATTTCAAGGAAATCGACACCCTTCTCCGTGAGCTTCCTCGCCGCCCCTCCACGCTACCAACCTCCAACACCTCCACCAAGGTCGCTGCCACAGGCCATGACGAGGTTGAGAAGTGCACTGTGCTATCCAAACACTGCTCAGATCTTGCTGCCATCACTTTTCGCACGATCTTATTGTACGCATCTGTCTACATTAATCCCATACCTCCCATGGAGCCTAGCCGCAATGCAAGCCACTGTCTTCTCCTCAGACCCAACCATTATCCATTGCACACAATTTCAAGGAAATCGACACCCTTCTCCGCGAGCTTCCTCGCCGCCCCTCCACGCTACCAACCTCCAGCAACTCCACCAAGGTCGCTGCCATAGGCCATGAAGAGGTTGAGAAGCGCGCTGCGCTATCCCCGGCACTCCCCATGGCCTCACCGCTGGACTCAACGAGCTGGGCTAGGATCTACACCATGAAGACCGCGTCAAACGCGTTCATGTAATCATCCGTCCATCTAGCGCCACCACCCAAGGAAGAGAAATTCCAAGAAAAGAAGTAACAATTAGAGGGGGATAGACTGGCAATTTAGTTTCCTAATGGCCACAGCTCCCTAGCGACATCTGCCTTCGCTGGCAGCAAATTTGGTGAAGTGGTACATGTGGGTGAAGAATCTGGTGCTGATGGGGATCTTTTATCCTTTGAGTGGATAGGGACCGAAGGAGATAGACCAGTACGGGCTGTTTCACATGGTGAAAAAATAAATCCAGAGTGGTAATTATTTCTTCCAGAAGAACAGATGAAAAGCTGGATAGCACGTTCAGGCTGAACAGTTGAGCGGCCAATGTATACAAGGCCAACAAATGAGGAAAAAACGACTGGCCAAATGAAAACTGTACTACTCAATCGAATGAATCTACAAATAGTAACTGTAGAGGAGTAGCGGACAAGAAAAACTAAATACATAAGGATATCAATGGCAACTCAAATAACTATTACAATCTTCATTTTTTAATTAAAAATGTCAGTAAACCGAGCAGGTGCACTCCAAATGCAAGATCTTAGTAAAGTAAAGGATCACTTTTAATACGATAGATGTCTTTATTTTACGAATAGTACAACAGATGTCTGGCCAATTGCAATCCGAAGAGTATTTGTAAATAGACAACCGAATGAATCTACAAATAATAACTGTAGAGGAGTCACAAACAAGATTAAATAAAAAAACATATCAATGACAACTCAAATAATATAACCACCTTCATTTCTTTAATAGAAAATGTACGCATTCCGAGCAGGTGCACTCCGAATGCACGATCTTAGAGCATCTCCAACGGCCGCACAAAAATTTCGCGACGAAGAAAAATTATAGCGCGTCACTGTAGCACTTTTAATGCGCCGGGACCAACATTGCTTTAACAGACGCCAAAAAACACGCATCCAAAAAGGACACAGTGCAAATTGTGAAGCGCGCGCAATTCGGAGCCCAAAATATGCTGCGCGCGATAGCATTTTTCAGCGTGCGCCCAAATTTTTTTAGCACTACAGCTTCTGCTGGAGCTGTTCGGCGCCCAAAAAAATGATTTTGTAGTGCGTGGAGCTCTTTTTGGGCGCCTGTTGGAGATGCTCTTAGTAAAGAATTTTTTTCCCGAGAACAATAAAGAATCCAATCAGATGGATATTTATCATATAGTGGAGAAAAAGGTAAATCAGAAAGGTGGTTGTGCTAATACACTAACACATGAAATACCGTCAATCACATGAAGGGATTATTAATTTTTGTCGTGGATGTGTCTTACATAAAAAAGAAAGCAGAATTTTAAAAGAAACCTAGCAGGGGTTCAAAAATATTCAAAACAATAAATTATAGATGTTAAGTCAAAATATATAATGTATAAGCCATCAAAACTATTTAAAAATACTATATAATGTATAAGCTATAAGAAAAGGCTTATAAAAAATATAAATATATTTGCGATTATTACAAGAGCAGGTTTGTTAGGTGAAACATTTGCTATTGCTTTGATATAGCCATGTAGTAAATGTAATACATAGACTATGGTTTTAGAAATCTAGCCGCGCAAAAGCGTGGGTGCACACGCTAGTTATTGAAATATTTCGAGTGCAGTGCTTTGATGTGTCGCGTCAACTCGTACATCAACAAGAAGTTTGATTATCGTCTCCCTCGTGGACTTAACTGCACCTTCCTTTGGCTGTATGACAGGTTGGCCACCCACCTGTCGGGCCCACATGTCATACACACAAAGGCAGGAGCGTTCCTCCCTCGCCCATGAGCGTGGTGGCTGTCAAGACTAGGAGAAGCTTTCGCTACACGCTCTCCCTCCCGCACGCGGTGGACATGCAGCAGTTCAATCGGTGTCAGATGGCCAGAGGCATACTATAGTACTCCTCCAGTGCAGTAGTACTCCATCATTGTTCGACTTCCTGAAGAGGCGAAGAGCCAAGCACAACCCAGACGCTCGTGTGGTAGTTTCATGTGTAGAGTAGTCTAGGATAGCGTGTACCGTGCCTGTAAGCTTAAAATCGTTTGGGTCAGCTCCATGCTATGTGGCCGTCTCGAAGTTTTAAAAAAAAATTAAAATAGTCTTCTGGCCCTACCTGTCACCCTGGTGATTTTACTTTGCACGATCATCTGGTCAAGACAGGAATATATATTTTAATTTGTTTTTTTTTGAAAAGGGGGGACTCCTCCTCGGCCTCTGCATCAGAACGATGCATACGGCCACATATATTTTAATTTGTGGTGGGTAAATATTAGAGGTTGCAGCAAATATATTGTACACTGCGGGTCTTTCAGCCAAGTTTAGAGGCAAGCATGTGGGGCCAGTGCTATGAAGTGTCACGTCAACTCGTACAACGAGGATAAGCTTGATTTTACTACACACCTTCTCCCTCGCCCATGCGCGCGGTTTCTCGCAAACGAGGACAGGCTTTTCCTTAGTAGTACTTCTACAACAAGCTATCTGTCCCGCTCGTGGTGGACGGACATGCAGCAGTGGATTCGACACTGTAGAAGCAGTAGTAGTAACATCATTGTTCGTGTTCTCGAAGAGGCGAAGAGCCAAGCGCAAACCGAATGTTGCATGAGACAAAATTGCTATGTGAGCCCACTATTGTACTAGTACGTACAAATGTACTTGCTAGTATAGCCCTGTAAACCAGAAAGGAGTATTTGCCCTTCTAGAGATTTCAACAAGTGTCTAGACTACACCGAGACAGAGTACATATGGAGCAAAATGAGTGAATCTGCACCGTAAATAAATACGTACTAGTTCTATCGTTTTCCTCTTGGTGCACAATATTGAGTATACTGACTAGTCTCTTTTTGACACGCATTTACGTTTTTTTGACACAGTAGAGACGCAAGCACTCATATAACGCGCATACACTCACCCTTATGAACGCACACACACACGACACTATCATCTTGAAATTTACAAAGTCACCATAGGCACCTCATCGTCGACGGGTCCATAGGTGCTTGAATGCCAAGGAGGGAGAGGGTAGCGGTTCCCGAGACGTTGAACGGTCAATGATGCATCCTCAAATACATGCGGAGGGAATTAATTGGAGAAGCAGAATAGAGCCAGCACGATGTGAATGCAACAGAGTTTGGACTCTCATATAATAAAGGCGCCCCACCACTCCAATCCATCTACTCCCAAGTCTCTGCGCAACACTGCTCACTCCAATCCAAGACCAAGTGACCAGAAGCCACAAGCACCTATGGAGGCGATGGACGTGAGCGGCAGTCGGCTTGTGCCAAATCATCCAAGGTGCCGGCCTACGGCCCCGCACCGCACAGTGTTTCCAGACGGTGCTGGCGACCACAGGCATTGTAGCCCTCGCCGACGTCGGCTTTGCCTCTCGCATGGATGGCATGATGGTCAACTCCATCCACATGTTCACCGCCATCAGGAAGCGCGTGGACGACCTTGCCGTACTGCTCCAGCCCGCGCGCCCAGGCTCCTCATTGCCCGCGCAGCGCCTCGCCATGCAAGAAACCGTCGACCTGCACATCCACGTCTACGAGGAAATCGTCTACATAGGCCACTACAAGGCAAGCAAGGACAGAAAGATGTTGGACTTCTTCCAGCGGCTACAATCTTTGGATGCCATTGTTTAGAAGCACGTCGACCTGGCCATGAAAGCCGCTACTACTTAGGCGTCGTTCGGTGGGCCGGCGCCCTGAGTCGAGGAGGTGGACGTCATCGATGGATGCATCTCTTCTTCTTGCCTCCTGTAACTAGCACTCCATCGCCTCATGGCCTTAATGTTTTATTAGTATAGTACTCCCTCCATTCCCAAATATAAGTCTTTCTAAAGATTCCAGCAAGTGACTACTACATACGGAGCAAAATGAGTGAATCTACACTCTAAACTATGTCTACATACATCTGTATGTTGTATTCCATTTGAAATAGTATGTAAAAAGGCTTATATTTATGAACGGAGGGAGTATATGGCATTTTTATTCCAGTCATAAAGTTTTCACTGTGAGGTGGGGCCGTAGTTGAGCAAACCCACCCCGCCCACCGGGCGTCGACCGAGTTTAGAATTAGAAGAGAGAAACGAGGAAGGAGGGCTAGCTGTAGCACGGACGCTGTTGTCAGATGGGACTCGTGTTTATAGAATAGGAGTACTGAGCACTCGTGCCTCTTTTTTTTGAGGGAAAATTAGTCGTATGTCTAGTACCACTAGTTGGGTGCGTGCGACCTATAGCTGTCATCACTTTAGGTCTCCTTTTCGAACCGCGGCTACACTTCAAAGTACATATTTTTTCACGCATTTATCCTCCTATATGTACTCCTAGGCTATTTCCACATGCTCCCATTCGCCGACATGTGGGACATAGAGCATCTGGGTCGTAGTGCATGCACGACTCGGAGCATATGCCGGGGTACTTTACATTTCGGACCTTGCGAATTACGTGCAAACCCCCCGCAGAAGAATAAATAAATGAATGAATCACTACATGAAACCGGATTATTTTCATGGAAACCGGAGCATGTTCATTAAATTTTGGACATAAGACGTTTATAAAAAATGACCAGACCTAAACTAGTCTAAGGGCCTCTTTGATTTTTCCCGCAAAAAGGGCCTCTTTGATTCGCAGGATACTAAAAACATAGGAATGGGGAAAGTATGATGGCGATGAACCGAGACGAGGAGAACTCTAACTCAGTTAGAGGTTAGAGTTAGATTCTAACCCTGAACTAACTCTAAACCAAAGAGGTGTATGGATGGCAGGGTTTGATTGACAATAAATGCTCTATCTCAATCATTTGACTACTTTGGACCCTATTTCCTACCGGATTTGGAGGGTGCTTCGATGACTAGCCTCACCCTAGTGGGACTCAAACTTGCTAGCCTCACCCATGCTTGGATCCAAATACTAAAGAGACTAAAATCAAGTTAATGAGCATTTATTATCCTCCAAACCCTCCAACCCAGAACTCGCCTATGTTAAAGGAGAGGAGTTAAATGAGGAGCGAGAGGACTAATCCACATTTTAGTAGGGGTACCCGCAACTAAAATTTTTTAGTCTCAAGACTAGTTTTAGCCCCTCTTTAGTCAGGGGTGCTTGGAACTTTAGCCTCTTAAAGAGACTATCTTTAGTCAGACTAAAATAAGTCTCTTGGATCCAAGCACCCTCTTTGTGTGGCCGGCTCTTTTGTGGTCTCCTCCCGCTCACAATTAACATAAACGAACCATCTATACAAATCAAGCATGCAAAACATGATAATTTCTACTTTGTCCATACAAATGAGATATCCCACTTAAACATACAAGTCGTCAATCAAGCTTCACAAAATAAAAAAACACTTCATGAAACAAAGAATGAGCTAACACATCACGGAAGTCATTCAAGATAGGGAGGGAGCCCGGAGCCCCTCACGCACCGAGGGAGGAGCTCGCCATCGTCGCTCTAGAGGAAGGCTCTGTAGAGCCCAAGCCCCGGGAACCCCTCCGACGCCGGCCCGTGCGAGTTGAGGTCGACACCAGCATGGGTAGCAGGGCCGCTTGCTGCCGACTGGGAACTTAATCTTTGGGCCTCTAGAAATAATGCAAGCCTGTAACTAAAATACCTAGAAAGGTGAACTGAATCTTTGGGCCTCTAGAAATAATGCAAGCCTGAAACTGAAATACCTAGAAAGGTGAACTGAATCTTTGGGCCTCTAGAAATAATGCAAGCCTAAAAGTGAAATACCTAGAAAGGTGAGCTAAATCTTTGGGCCTCTAGAAATAATGCAAGCCTGAAACTGAAATACCTAGAAAGGTGAACTGAATCTTTGGGCCTCTAGAAATAATGCAAGCCTGAAATTGTAATACCTAGAAAGGTGAACTAAATCTTTGGGCCTCTAGAAATAATGCAAGCCTAAAATTGAAATACCTAGAAAGGTGACCTGAATCTTTGGGCCTCTAGAAAGATTTATTACCTCCTCAAGCAGCATCAAACAATTCCATGCGTGCACCACAAATCTATACCAAGTTTGATCAGGATCTACTTTTCCAAATCAGAATTAGCGCTAGAGAAAGCAAGATCAATGATATGGCCGTGAGACAGAGAAGGAACGAACAAACCGACCCCTCTCGCGACCTCCCTGGTAGATGCGCCGCTGCCGCGCATGACAGAGGGAGAAAAACAACTGGTGAAGGGGGAGCAGGGCGACCTTCGAAGGCCGGAGGGAGAGGGCGGCCGGAGTAGGGCGGCGGAGGCTGGAAGGAGAGGGCGGCCAGAGGAGAGAGAGGGCGAGCGGCCCTTGGGCGGGCGGCCCTATGGGGAACAGAGAGGAGTCGTGTGAGAGGGGGAGCGATCTGGTGCGGGCAGGGGAGATTTGTTTAGTTCTCTTTTAGTGGGCCCGAGGATAACTAACCCAATTAGAACCCCTCCACCGGGCTAGTTTTTTTAGCTGGGTTAGAGCAAACTAGCTCAAACTAACCCCTCTTGTTTCCATTGAGGCTATTTCAACCCAAACTAGCTCTAACTCAGGGATCCAAACAAAGAGGAGCGTTACTATACATGCTATAGTGTGGACCGTAGCACATTGTTTTTTATGGCCATATCACCACATTGTTTTCTACTGCTGGTTCACTGGGCTACCGTGGTTCGCACTGCTGGTTCACTGGGCTGCCGTGGTTCGCACTCCTCCGACCTGAGTAGTAGTAGTATAGTACTAGTATATACTGCATCATTCTTTGCTCCTTCTTACTACTCCGACATGTGGGAGAGCCAACATCCGGGTCGACGTGTCATGCACCAGATTAGAGTGCGGTACGGAAGGGGGGGCATCACCCCGGTCGGAGCGCCAGTAATTCATGACTATAGTGAGTGGTCATATCACAAGTCTTTCCAGCAGTAACACGCCGTCAAATCGCATAGCCCCACTCGCTTACCCTCCTCGCCTCTCTGTCAAACCGCCTACCCGAAAACTGCCGCATGTACTGCCTGGGAAAAGCCCCGCCCTCAACTTTTAACTACGTGAAAATAGTTCGAGCTTGTTCGTTCTATATAAATACAGTACTTACTGTATGTTTATTCACCCGTGGGGTTGTTCAATGAATGGAGGGGCGGGGAGCACAAGTGAACAATACTGTAGTACTACTAGTAGTAAGTAGGAGTCGTATAGTAGTCTCCTTAAATAGAGAGTTTCTTTTCTTTAATGCCACGTACACAAATTGAAACGCTTGTTGTGGAGAGAAAAAAGATAATCACTCCACTATATATGGACGCAGGGGCCTAAGCGCTTGCTTTACTAGGGTTGCTCTCTTCATTCTCTCATCCTCTCCAGATATAAACAAGACAGCGGTAGCGACATTTTCTCTCTGCTCACCGCTGGTCACAGATCCGGCCGGATCCCTTCGGCCGATGTGTGTAGAGGACTAAAAGGTGCATCGTTCACGCGGTCATCGCTGTTGAGGGAGGAAACCCACAGCTGCCGGAGGGGCCAGATCCTCTGGCCGTGCGGTTCTCTCCAACACAGCGCCGACTCGGGAGGTCCTCCGACCCTTCTTCCTTCCTGTCGTATTGTCCGCAGATCCGACCTGCCGCCGCCGACATCCCGGCGGCCTTCCTCTACAACCCCAACTCCCCACGTGTCTGCATGTGCATCTTTTTCTACTCCCATCAGCTCTTCCAAAGCCACCTAAATTTTTAGTATTATTAGAGGTAAAGCTACTTCATGCATTCGAATCTAGGGCTTTGTTCAAACAACGAAGAAAGGGGGGAAAGCTGTAGCATGAATCTAGGACTTGATTCAAAGAGGAAATAATATGGTGAAAGTAGTAGAGACCGGATACCCAATCGGCTCTTGGTTGAAAAGGGAAATAATGGGAAAACGCAGTACAAACTGGATAAGGAACAAATCTATTATTGGTTGAAAAAAGGATAGAAAGTGGCGGCTGGTGGACAAGTCAACATAGTATTTCCAGGATTAGATTTGCTGCCATCACATAGTAAAAGATCTCCTGGATTAGATTTGCTGCCCTCACATAGTAAAAGGTCTCAGGATTAGATTTGCTGCCCTCACATAGTAAAAGGTCTCCAGGATTAGATTTGCTGCCCTCACATAGTACAAGGTCTCCAGGATTAGGTTTGCTGCCCTCACATAGCATGAACAAACTCGACAACACCACTTTATGCCTCCTTGTAGGTACATTGTGCTGATGCGTCCACTATCGCATGTCCTTATACCAACCTTTTGCTGTTGTTAATGTAAGGGTGCATGTAAAATGAAGCGATCACACTGTTACCTTAGGGACATGTCTAACCAGTGTTATTGTTAATATAATGCCTCCAGTGATAAGATGCAATTAAACTGTGTTACAAATGGCACTCCTGCTGTTTTCCCCAGTATGATAAGTAAGTTTCTCCTTTACGCTGCAGAGTGTCCTAGTGTCCCCACGGTCCCATGCCCTTAAACCAACTCTTTAGCTGCTGTTGATTTACTGTGTCTGGTAAACTAGCAATGCCATCATTAAAGTAATCCCATATTTGAGGAATCTCATTGTTGATCGTAATGCTTCTGGTAACATGAAGCATTGCTAACATTTTAAAATTGCTACTGTCCTTGCGTGATCGCCATGAACATAATTAAGATGCTTCTTTTCATTTTGTATATGTTTCGTATATTCTTATTGACCAGCAACTGTTTACTTTCTATCCTTTTGTGCAGATAGGGATATCCATTTCACCTTGTTACTATTGTGACCTTTTGGTGAACTGCACAAAACACTTTTTTTTTAAATGAGTGTCTTGTGCAGTTCAACTAAAATGTCATGTGGGCAACATCTCTCAATTTTGGTGGAACTGCACAAAATGGTGATTGGAGTTTCCAAAATCTTCGTCAAGTTCTGCTGGTAATCTCGTGCAACATTTTATTAGCCTTTGCAAGATGGAGCCGTCACTATCACCACAATGGCACTTTTTTTAGTGGAACTGCACAAAAGGATAAGAAAATTATAGTTGCACCTTACATGAGCCGGACAGCCAACCTTAATGTTCCTCAATTTTAGTGCAACTACTAAAGAAGAACCTGCCAGCTCACAAGAGCAAGTACTTCTTGCTAGCTGAATGATGCAATCTTTGCTTCATTTTAGGTGAACTGCAGAAAAAGGCGCATGATTTGAATCATGGAACTCCAGGCAGACCTCATCCAAGTAGAGCTGGAGCTTGAGTTCAAGGAGGCCGCTATGAAAGCGAAATCATGCTCTCCTGTCTCCTTGTTTGTGCTGTGCAAACATGCTGTGCAAACAGGAATACTCAACTACAGATGTTGTGACGGTCAAGAGCATTCGCCAAGTTCTTCGATTGTATGACATGGCTAGCCAAGATGGATTTAATCCTGATATTCACTTTATCAAAAGGCTCTAATGGGTTGGTTCTGAATCTTGCAAGCTGGGAATCAGTGAGATGTGTAGGCATATTTGTTGTACTTATTATTTGAATCTTATTTATTGATTCTGAATATTGCAAGCTAGGAATCAATGAGATGTGTAGGCATCTTTGTTGTACTTATTATTTGGATCTTATTTGTTGGTTCTGAATCTTGCAAGCTGGGAATCAATGAGATGTGTAGGCATCTTTGTTGTACTTATTATTTGGATCTTATTTGTTGGTTCTGAATCTTGCAAGGTGGGAAACATGGCATGATGATGTAAAGGACAACAACCATAACAAACAGTTCAAACTTGGTAGTATTATCTTTGTGAAAGTGCGACAAATGTGTTGATCGTGTGCGTCCTGAGAATAATAATTCTAATTGTTGTGCATGTTGATCCTGTGGCACTGATAGAATGAGCGAGTGCATTGCTTGTTTTAAGTATAAATTTCTATTAAAGCTAATTAAATGACCACTAACTCATGTTATTACAGTACCAATACAGACCCGCTCATGAACCAACGTGTGGTCGGAGTAGGTTTCTTAATGGAGGCGTTTCAATGCGCCGAGGGTGCATCTTCTGTCGGGCGTGCAGCGGACAAGGGAGGGGTAGTAACTGTTGTCGCCTGTACACACTCAGCTTACTGTTGAATCCAGTTCCCCAAGAGCTGAAAAATGAACTGCTGCCACAGCCTACACACTCGTTCACTCGAAGAGACTCCAATGGCGATCCGAGGGGTGAGCCTGCTGGATATGGACTTCAGCAAGGAGTTCCCCTTTGAGTTCTCCGTTCATTCCTATGGCTGCACCAAGTTGAACGTGATGTACATCAACGATACGGACTCGGTGAAGCTCAGCCTCGCCTCAGTCCTATGGCTGCACCAGGTTCTGGAGCATTCGCCCGTTTCATCGATAGCGGCGGCAGCACCTTCGCTACGGTGGAGAGAAGGAAGAACACGAAAATTTGGCCATCTGGTGCAACAAGCTTGTCGACATCTAGAAGCAATACAAGATCATCAGCAATGGGCAGGAGAAGGACTCCGTGGTTGACCTCGCTGAGACCATCATCGACCCCTGATACGCCAACATGAAAGAAGACGACCTGAACACGTGGGAGGTACCTATGAATCTAGCCTACATAACCTACGCGTCCAAGGACGCATACGCATGCTACGACATGTATAGGCAGATCTTGGACATGAGGGCGTGTTTGCTTCCCATAACCGACGAGGACACGGAAAGCTGCAACTCATGATCAAGCGTGCCAGGAAGGTCTAGATGTTGTACTTTATCTGTTTATAAGCACCTTTATCATCTGAGTGTTTCATGCATTAACCTATGTGTCGTAATTATCTGTTTTGTCCGAAATATTTCTTCTAAGAACCCATTAACCTGATTGCTTTTTTAGTGGCAATTTGCTTATGTATGTAAACTAGTTCAGTTGTCCGTAAAAAAAAACTAGTTCACTCGGCTGCCGTGCTTTGAATCTCCTTCCTCCCAACATATTCCCCTCCTCAGGTGGACCCAGCAGGTCTCTGAATTTTCTCCCACTTCCTTTTTCGATGTAAACTAAGTTTTCTCCCAGTACTTTCCCCTAGAACCAACTCAACTGACCCACGTCCATCCTAAAAAATAATAATACCCCACATACTATTAACTCATCAAATTAAAATGATATTTTATTTCGTAAGTTGAAAGTTCTTACAAAATAATAATAATAATTGTTTATATATAACTTGGCAAGTTAACTCCTAGTGATTGCGTACATAAGCTTGCAAAGATTTTACTGACGTGCAATCATGTGTTTATGTTTTTATAACATTTCTCCGTCTAGCCCAACATGATATTTTCACCCAGCCCAGCAAGTCCATGGATTTCGAGAAAAATGCAAATGGGATTTAAACAGGCTGCATAGATGCTACATCATTGTTTCACCCAACCCACCAAATGGACTAAAAAACAAATGGACTGGATGACATGTGGGCTAGTAGGTCGAAGCCTAATAAGGCGTTGGATTTACATCCAACAGCCGACATTATTCTTCAATCCCTCGTCTTCTTCTCCCAGCACTGCCGGAACTGCCTTCTCCAGCCTTCGGCATCCAGTGGCGTTGTTTTGCGCTCCTCAGCGAAACGCTACCCCGCCGACGGCCAGGCCATCCCTCCACTTCGCACCTCCTATTATTCTCTGCCGAGTGTAGGCCCACCCCGCACCCAAACCAGTCAAGTTTCCCACTCCTCTCCGTCTGCGACTTCACTGCCGCATCTTCCCCATCTCCGGGTCATTCTATTCTAGGGCCTCGCCGTCGTCCACCGCCTCGGTGCGCTCGGCGCGGCATGGTCAACATACGAGAGTCATCGGAAGAGGACTCTACGTGGAGAGCCTCACGGCTGGGACCCACGAGGTCCATGGTCGCACGCAAGGAAAGTTCCTCCTTATTACGCACTATACATGCACTATACGTGGGAAGGGCTTCTGTATTTCGTGAAAAAAATGTTCCCCCCACTAACAGGTCGGACCCAACAGCTATATTTTCACACGCAAGGAACTGCCTCCTTATTACGCACCAAAAAATGAATACCCCTGCTAGCTGGGACTCACCATAGTGGGTGGCTGACTTGTGGGCCTACTAAGTTGACGAGGACAGACGGCTTTGTCAACTTAGTCAATATGAACGATTCTACCTCCAGTGACCGTACGGTGTCCATCCAACGGCCATAGTGCTTATTCAACCTCTGGTCTTCTTGCTCCAGCCGCCAAAGCAGCGCCGGTCGTGCCGCGTGCTCTGCCTCTCATGGCCGGCTGTGATGCCGCGGAGGCCTCACCGCCCCCTACTACTCCTACCGCTGGCCCAGGGTATCCCTATACTCACCCACACCCCTTGTTATTCTGCGGCGACGACAGCCTCACGCTGCACCCGAACGAGTGAACCCTCTTACTCCTCTTCGTGTGGGCATCCACTGCCACGTCTTCCCTGGCTCTGTGTCATCCCCTTCCTAGGCCTCGCCGTCGTCCACCGCCTTGGTGCTCTCGGCACGGCATGGTCAATGTGGTCAAGGACCGACTTCCATCGGAAGAGTACTGTACGTGGAGAGGCTGACAGCTGGGTCCACGGCCACAGCCCAGTTTTTTTGTGACTTGCCAAGTAAGTCGCTTTGTCAGGCCTGTTGGGCTGCAAATCTTTCAAGACGAGGAGAGCTTCATTCGGTTGGCCGAGAAAATGGCCTATCAGTAATGAGAAATGGGTTGTACATTCTTAAAACACAACAAACCGACAATTAGTTTCAAATATCTTTTTTTCATTTCGAGATTTTAAATTAAATTAATTTTTATGCGTGCAGAGTTTGTTGGATTTTATATTGATATACATTTATTTTTAAAATCAGTTTGAATGTGAGTCGAAATTTCGGGATTAAAAATAGTTTGGACCGCACCGAAATATGCAAAATTTCGTATATTTTTTTAACCGTGGCCACAATATGGGTTGTAATGCTAACAAAAAGAATATGGGCTCCAAAAAAAACCTTAAGAATTAGCAAATGGTGTGTAAATTATTAGAAATAATAGCAGATGGGTTGTATGTTGTTTTCCACAGATTTGAGGCTTTCCTAAAAAAGGTTGATGCACAAGCGGTGACTGTT
This sequence comes from Triticum dicoccoides, assembly GCF_002162155.2. Lineage (NCBI taxonomy): Eukaryota > Viridiplantae > Streptophyta > Magnoliopsida > Poales > Poaceae > Triticum > Triticum dicoccoides. The sequence goes on along the minus strand of NC_041383.1, from coordinate 135,031,459 downwards.
GGATGTCCATCGAACGGCCATCGTGCTTCTTCAATCTCTGCTCTTCCTGCTCCAGCCGCTCAAACAAGTGCCGGCGGGACTATCTGCTCCCTCCTCCCCGCGGCCGGTTGTGCTGCCGTGCAGGACTCACCGCCCCACCGTACTCCCATTGTTGGCCTAGCCATCCCTCTACTCACCCACACCTGGTCTTATTCTCCGGTGACAGCAGACGAACCAGTAAACCCTCGTACAGTCGTACTCCCCTCCGCGTGGAAACAACTGCCGAGTCTTCCCTACCTCCGTGTCATTCCCTTCCTAGGCCTCGCCGTCGTCCACTGCCCTGGTGCTCTAGGCGCGGCCTAGTCAACGTGGTCAACGACCGACATGCATCTGAAGTGGACTGTACGTGGAGAGGCCGACATCTCGGTCCACGGCCGCACGCAAGAAAATGCCTCCTTATTACGCGCAAAATAATGATCCCTCCACCTGACATTAGGGACCCACCGAAAGGGCCTCAGTATTTTGTGAAAAAAATGTTACCACCGCTGACAGCTCGGACCCACCAGCTATATCTTCGCACGCAAGGAAATGCCTCCTTATTATGCACAACAAAAATGAATACTCCCCCTGTTAGCTGGGACCCAGTATAGTGGCAGGCTGACTTGTGGGCCTACTAAGTTGACGGGGACGGAGAGCTTTGTCAACTTAGTCAATATGCACGATTCTAGATCCAGTGACCATACGATGTCCATCCAACGGTCGTAGTGCTTCTTCAACCTCTGGTCTTCTTGCTCCAGCCGCCCAAACCAACGCCGGTCGTGCCTCGTGCTCCTGTCTCCCGTGGCCGGCTGCGATGCGGTGGAGGCCTCACCGCCCCCTACTACTCCCACCGCTGGCCAGGCCATCCCTCTACTCACCCACACCCCCTGTTAACTGTTATTCTGCGGCGACGACAGCCTCACACCATAGCGAACCAGTGAAACCTCGTACTCCTCTACGTGTGGGCATCCACTGCCACGTCGTCCCCTTCCTAGGCCTCGCCGTTGTCCACCGCCGTGGTGCTCTCGGCGCGACGTGGTCAACATGGTCAAGGAACAACTTCCATCGGACGTGGACTATACGTGGAGAGGCTGACAGCTGGGTCCACGACCGCAGCAAGGAAGTGCCTCCTTATTACGTGCAAAATAATTATTCCTCCACCTGACAGTGGGGACCCACCGAACGGGCCATCGTATTTCATGAAAAAAACGTTTCCCCCTGACTGCTGGGACCCACCAGCTACATCTTCGCACGCAAGGAAGTACGTCCGGGCATAAAAAACGATTCACCCCCCTGACTGTTGGGACCCACCAGCTACATCTTCGCAGGCAAGGAAGTGCGTGACAGTCGGGACCCACCTGGTCGAAGCGTACGTAGTGTTGTCATTCTGGTCACGAACGTGTACGTACATATATACTGGTCGATGTAGAGGCGCGCACGTGTCGTAGTAGAGGCACGTACGTGTCGTAGTAGAGGCGCGCACGTAGCATGTACACATACGTACAACGGCCAGGGTGCAAGAAAGAAAATACGGCCACGTACGTACATACGGGCAGGGTCTTGAATGCCTACTCACGCATATGTACGGCCAGGGCTCGTGTACATGGCTCGGTCGGAACGGAGAAACAACATCGTCGTCGTGTTCATGGGGAGCCAACCGGCTGGGGCGGAATGGAATGCATCGTCGTGTTCATCGGGAGGGCTTGGACGGAACAAGCGATGAAAACGAGTCCTGGCGTACCGCAGAACAGAGGAAACGGCCTTGTGTTCAATCGGCCACGTTTGAAATGGGATCCTGTTCATCGGGAGCGGTCTAGCGTACCGCAAAACGGAGGAAACAGACCTCCTACGATCGAAATGGGGGTCCTGTTGATTGGAAGGGCTGTGGCGTACCGCAAAACGGACGAAACGGACCTCCTACGGTCGAAACGGGGGTCCTGTTGATCGGGAGGGGTGTGGCGTACCGCAAAACAGACAAAACAGACTTGTGTTGGAGCGCCACGGGTCCTGTTCACCGGGAGGGGTGTGGCGTACCGCAAAACGAGACTCCACGGGATACGGTTCATCTCCACCGTCGACCTCCTCCAGCCTCCATGAGCTGCTGTTCATCCAGCCTCCACCGCGTGCTACTCCACCGGCTACGGTTCAACCACCCCTCCACGGGCACTCCTCCACCGTCTACTGTTCATCCAACCCTCCACACCACGGGTTCCTGTTCAACCACCCCTCCACGGGCACGCCTCCACCGTCTACTGTTCATCCATCCCTCCACACCATGGTGTCCTGTTCATCCAGAGGCAACGCCACCGCTCACTATT
>NC_041383.1:134968048-135028785 GCF_002162155.2 Triticum dicoccoides | reverse complement strand
GCTCACTGTTCATCCAATCGATCGGCTTCTGTTAGCAGCAGTAGTGAAGGAATCACTCGATCGAGTTTAGTTAACAGCTATCGATCGATCGCTCGGGTTCAGTAATGCGTAGCCTGCAGTGCAATCGCTCGGTTTCAGTTAGAGCCCAATGCCTCGCTCGGGTTCAGTTAGAGCCAACGCCTCGCACACACGTGCGTACGTGTATGAGAGAAACACGCATCGCTCGGCCCCCGACCTCGCACCGTAACTAGGAACTCCCTGAAATTTTCCTCGCCCTCGCTTCTACCATTGTTTTTTCTGTCATGGACGGCCCAAAGAATGTCATGCAGCTGCGTCTCTGGCCCACCCAGGACGAAAAGCCCATTTTCTGTCATGATTTTTTGTCATATAAGTAGGAGCCCACCACATCTATGATGATACCGGGTTTTGTCACAATTATCGTCATAGAAGTGTCATATGTATGACAGAAAAAATTTCATTCGGCCGAAAATGTCACGGATGTGTCTTTTTTTTGTAGTGTTTCTCGGCAAGGAGAGCTGGTCCAAATCAACTTTGAAATTCCTTAGTAGCAGCACGCAACTGCCGAACTGATCTATCCTCCGAGAGATTTTGATGTAATAATCTGGCATGGTGAAACAAGTGTCCTGTGTGTAAAAGTAGTACGACAGTATTATTTATCACATGGTATATCGTTGATAGAATTGCAACTCTCATTGCTGGTTAGGAACTGTCGTTTGATTTCATTCCAACAGCTGCCGTGCTTTATTCAATTTTGTGTATTCGCCTTGCGACAACATCTAAAACCAGCACCGTATCGATCGCTTGCAATATGAAAAGCGCTGAGGTAGAACACATGGGCCCCCAAACATGCAGGGTGGGCCTGCGGCCCAAAGTCCAGAACCGTGAGCCTATCTGAGTATTATATTCTCAGCTGAACCCCCATAAAAAAAGCTGAACCACCATAATGCCCGTGCGTTGCACGTAACATCAAGATGCATTTGTATGAGTATTTTATCTTGTGAGCGAAAAGGATGAACGAGGGAAGGCCTTATTTGCAAATGTGGAGAGGTGTGTGGGTAACTTTTTGCAAAATTGCCATAGTTTCCTTCCTATCCGTCAGATATAAATCGGACGGCCTATATTGCAGGATGGCAGGCATGCCTATGTTAAAAACAACTCTGTTTTCTATAATTATATATGTTATATACATTCCCCTTGATTTTTCTTATGTATAAAGTTGTGATATAAAAGATTTGTATATTTCTTTACAGAGGGAGTATCTCTCTGTCAAAAATATATTTATGTGTAACTAGTTACTCCTGTCTTTCTACTTCCTTTTGCTGATATGTGGGGAAACTGGCAACGGGGTCCACATGCCATATGCACAAATTAGAGTGCACAACTGCACGGTAGACACACCCTGGTCATAGCGCCACATTAATTCCCAATGAGCCGTCAAATCAAAAAAAAACCCTTCCAGCTTTAGCAGTAAGCTGGACGGACGAAGCGGCAATATTTCACTGGGACTGAATCCCCTTCTCCCTCGTCTGCTTATTCAGAGAAAACCCCCTCTCGGCGATTGCATAGGGTTTTCTCATGGAGAACCAGGTACGAATTCTTTATCCATCCCCGAAAAATCCAAGTCCCTTGGTCGCAGGTAATCCTAGGATGGCAGCCGCCGCCGTTGATGCATTTTTCTTTCTACTGAATCTAGTATGTTTCATTTGCAGTGCCCAAAGTGCAAGGACCCTACAGGTTTTTGCGCCCTCGGCGAGACGCCACACTTGTTCCTTCTCATCCTAACACAGGATTTTAAAACGCGCATAGTATGTTCCTAGAATCCTCTTTTCTATTCGGGAGGGTGGTCTTTTTTGAACATGCTGTCGACTAATTTGGAAATTTGGATTGCTATATTTGGATAAAAGGTACTACTAGTGCGATGGTCAACACTGACGTGAAGGAGGAATTTATTTCTAGATTTGGATAGGGAATACATTGTGTTCTCATATTATTTTTCCTGCAGTGCATTATTTGCTCTACCAGAACAGATGTACTCAAGATGCTCGGCCTTGCCATAACTGAATACACTAGTTTAATGGTCACAGTGAAGGCAAGCCATGGATATAAGTTCCGAGTTGGGTTCATGAACCAAGAAGATCGCTGCTTTTTTTATGGCCAAACTTGGATAAACTTTCTCAAGTGTTACGGACTGAAAGTTGGCGCACAAATGTTGATGGAAATAGCAGAACCCGGTCTCATCTTCACTGCGATCTTCCACCCCAACGTCGTTCCAATTGTTCATCCATGTTAGTTTTGTATCTGGTTCTTGCTTGTTGCCTCGATTACTTCTTAATCCACCTATTCTGTCTAACTAATCACAATTTAACTTTATAAGTAGCAACGAATCTCTCACAAAGATGCTACTTCTAAATAATATTTTCTTATAATTGGTGGCACGTGTAGGTTTTTTTCAAAGTTAAGTAGGCTGCTCATTTGTTATTCTGTAATAACTCAGCTGTTAGTGATGGCACTGAAGTTGACTCTGATGACATCCACAAGTTCCTACACTTTATTGATCATCTTTAGGTCCTTGTGGGGCGTTTCAATGGTGGAAGGCCACCTGGGATATGTGTACCACTGCTACACTCGTTGAACAGGTCCAACTGTGTTGAGGAACTTATGGTACAAGCTGTTTTTCTGTTATATATGTTGTTCATAAAGTATTGCTTATACACAGTTTTACAACTATGATCTTCTTGAAACAGAAATTGCCCAGTTCTATTGTTCCTATACAGATGCCTGGCCATGGTCGGGTCAGACTTGTGGTTGGTCACAACATGATGTTTATGTCGACCTACTCCATTCCCCTTGGAGGTGAAAAGATACTTATTCATGGGTGGTCTCAAATAATGAAGGCCCGTCCATCTTGGAGAATGGACAGAAGATTATGTTCATGCATTTCCATGGCTCTAAAGCGAATATCCTGTTTATTGACCACATTGCGAGATGAAGCCGCTTTCAGAAGGTTGTGATGCGCGGGGTGGCGCCTAGGCCTTGTCCTGGGGCTTGGCGGCCTCACCCTTGGTTAACTGTAGGCAAAGTAGGACTATTTGAGGCGTGCTTTGTATGGTTGAACCTGTATAAGTACTCATACTTCTTTCAGCTTTGGTTGTTAAGTGCCCCTGCTGGTTTTAGTTAAGGTTTTTAAGTACTCCTGCTGCTTTTACAGTCTATCGTGTTTCTTCAGTCCTGTCTTCCTCCAGCCGCCAAAACCAAACCAGCGCCAACGGGGCCGCCTTCTTCCGCCTCCCACGACTGGCTGTGCCTCAGCGCACGCATCGCCACCCCACCATCTCCTAAATCGTTAACGCCGACATCCTCCGCATGCTTTGGTGTGCTCGCCGCGGTGCCGCCCTCTCGCGTTGTCAACATGGTCAACAAACAACAGGAATTGGCAGAAGTACGTGGAGAGGATGACAGCAGGGGCCCTCCATGTCAGCGTATGGAAAAATAAAATGCTTCCTCCTAGTGTTTTCCTTACATCTGGGACCCACGACATTGTGAGCGTATATAGTCAATAGACAAGAGAACAACACAAGATCGGCTAACACCTAGGACATAGCTGCTCGAGCAGTATTTTTTGTTATTGTTATGATGGAGCAGGGTTTGAACTGGGCTGTGGCCCGTCTAGCCCAGGCTTATATTTTATGTTCACCATGTGGCCAGCCCAGCTATTTTTTCTTTGTGAAAATGATCCCAGTTTACTTTTTCTGAAGAATACCCAATCCAGGCCTACTTATTTTTCTACGCCCTGATGGGCTACAACTCTTTCAAGACTCCTGCAAATCTTGAAATTAATATGAAATGGGTTGTAAATATAAAAACAGATGACAAATTGGCAATTACTTTATAATTTCTGATTTTTTTCACATTTTCAGATTCCTATTTCACTAGGCATTAACCTAATTTAAATATATCTTCAAAGTACTTTAAATCTGGCTCAACATTTCGGTATTAAAAATAGTTTGGAACCCACAGAAATATGCGAAATTGGCCCAGGCCAACCAAAAAAAATGACTACAATAAATTGCATAAGGAGTTGCAATGAGCTATATATAAATTATAAAAAAAGAGGGAGTGGTCTGACTTGTGGGCCTGTTAAGTTGACACGTATGCAAGATTTTTTAGTTATTATATATGTCAACAAACGATTCTAGCAGACGTAACTGTTGGATGTCAATCCAACGGCCGTCCTATTTCTTCAATCTCTGATCTTCTTGCTCCAGCCACCAAAGCAGCGTCGGCGGGACCGCCTGCTCCCGCCTCTCATGGCCGGCTGTGCTGACCCGCAGGACTCAATGCCGCCTACTACTCCCAATGCTGGTCAGGGCATCCCTCTACTCACTCACACCCCCTGTTATTCTGCGGCGACGGTGTCAGATTTTGGGTTCCGGCAGACCCTTAAGGTTCGAACTCTGGGGTGCGCACGGAGATCACTCCCTCTACCAACTTACGTCTTGTCGCCTCGCAGAGGATCTAAACTACACGAAGAACAACACAAGGGACACGAGGTTTATACTAGTTCGGGCCACCATTGTGGTGTAATACCCTACTCTAGTTTGTGGTGTGGTGGATTGCCTTAGGGGCGGATGATGAACAATACAAAGGAGGAACTGCCTCGCGAGGGGAGGAGTTCTTGTGGAGGTGATCCCTCTTGGGCAGGATTGAATCCGGATCCCTTTCTACTGTGGTGGCTAGCCCTATTTATAGAGCGAGGCCCTGGTCCTCTTCCCAAATATTGAGCGGGAAGGGCGACAACAAATGGCCATTTTGAAGGGGAAAATCTAGTACACTTATCCTGACTAAAGTTGGTCCTCGTCTGCCAAAGGCTCTCATGATGACGCCGGCTTGGGCTCCACGATGACCTCCATCCTGCCGTTCTGCTAGTCTTGGTCTTGTTTCACTGAAATGGTTGCCTTTGCTTGATACCCTTGCCTGCGATTGCCCCCTTTGCTCCAAAGAGGAAACAAGGACTCTGCGCAGGCCGGCACCCGCCTAGCGCCCACCCGGCTTCGGTCGTCATGGCTTGCGTCATGGGCACCTCATGAGGTACCTCGCCTTGATCTCTCCGCCTCCTCGTGAGCCAGCCTAACGAGGCTATGCCTAAGGAAGCTTCCTGTCGTCCGCCCCGCGAGGCTTGGCCCCTCGTGAGGGTCTTGAGCATGTGTCGATGAAGATGGGCCGTACTGGGCCACTCCTTGAACCATGCCGCAGGCCGCAAGCAGGCAAGTTTGGGTACCCCCGTTCCCAGAACACCGACAGTAGCCCCCGGGCCCAAGGCGAGCCCGAACTTGGCTTAGCAGAGAAGCGAAGGGGCAAGTGTGAAGCACCGCGGGCCCCATCAGCCTGCGGCCTTGGGCGCCGCATGGCGGTTGATTGGACATGGGCGTACCCGCTTCCCCATGATGCCTCGGCAACTGCATGACTTGACAAGTCCTGCATGCAAAACGGGTCATGATTACCTGTGATCGTGGAGGCCGACGGTTAGCCTCCTTCCGCTATATGTACGGAACGGCGTGAGCCCTTCCAGTCCATCCTTTCCTGCTACTCTCCTTCTTCTTCTTCCTCGCCCTTGCTCCTCCTTACGCCAATGGCACCAATCCGCCGGTTTTCTGTAGAAGAGAAGGGGAAGGCCCCCCGAGAGGGTCCCATTCTGCTTCTGCCGAAGAAACGGCATGTCCTCTGCCGCGGAGGAGGGGGTGCTTGGAAGGAGGTGTCGAGGCCATGGTTCGAGCGGCCGCTGCCTGGATTCCCATTGCCCTTGTATGCCCGGATCAAGGGCCCTAAAGACGCGGGCGCCGAGCGACATTGCCAGAGACACCGTCGTCGCCGGCGGATTACGGAGGTGCGCATCGTTCCTCCTGGAGTTCACGCTGAGGGCTCCTCCCGCGAGCTTGTGCTTCACGCCGCCATGCCTCCTCGATCTTGGATTCGCCTTCCTCCCTCCTTCGCCTTCGAGATCTTGCCAAGGGGGCCTCTTGAGCTCTGGCTGCAGCATGCCGACTGTAGTACCCCTGCGACCGAAGCGGAGGTCGAGGTCGTCGCTTCGGGCAAGGTCTACATGACCCGAGGCTGGGGCAAGATCGCTCGGGTCTGCCGATCGGAGGGGCCCTCGTGATCCACCTGGATTACGATGGCGCCTCCCTGATGCTCTTCAAGGTCTTCGACGAAAGTGGACGCCGGCTGGAGTGCTGCCCCAGAGGTAGCGGCCGGAGCTCTAGAGCGACGAGGACCAGGCCTGCCGCCCGCCCTTCCAGCAGCTCCACTGGTGGCAGCGGGCGTACCGGAGGATCTAGCGACTCTTCCGGACTCTTCCTGACCCCGGCGACGAGCGACGACAGCTACGAGCCTCCGAGCTCACACCGTGCCCGAAGCAGGGCCGGCGCGCCCGGCGGTCGACGTGGCTGATCTGGGTGAGGTTGGCGATGGCCTTGCGCGGCCCACTGTTGATGATGGCGTCCGCCGTCATGGTCCCTGTAGTTAGGACCCCTTAGGATTCGCGTCTTTTGTCCCTGCGAGGAGCTAAGAACACACCCCGTGGGGGCTTGTAAGGTGCCTATAGTCTCTTCTGTTAATATGATCCTTATCGTGAGGCAGTGTGAGATGCTTGTCCCGTCTTAGCTTAGTTCCTCCTTTCGAACCTCGCGAGGACTCAATGCTTTGCGCCGACAGGTCTCGGTCCCAAGGGAAGCTTCAGCCTTCGCTGGTATGCCAGGTCGCGATGTCGTGGTCAAGGCCAGGAGGTGAGCGGCCCGAGGTCCAGTAAGAGCCCCTGAGTTGCGATGCTCAGGAGGTCCCCTTTAGCGCTCAAGAAGTCATCGTTCGGTGAGAAAGGAGCGCAACATTGCCAACACGGAGCTGCATTAGGTGTAATGTCGGTGTTGCGATAGCTAGTAGCTCCGGATGATGACTTATCTCGAGGGTCTGAAGCCTCTCCTTGGAGCGGCGCCAGGTCCGCGCGTCGGCAGCTGAGGAGTTGCTGGGCATGGTCCTCGCGAGCCTCTTCCCCCTTTCCCTGACTCCCCTTCGCGCTCTACGTCCTCGGGTCCCGGCCCGCGAGCGAGCTCAGCCGTTGCTGGTATGCCAGGTCGCGATGCCGTGGACAAGGCCAGGAGGTGAGGGTGGAGAGCCAGTAAGAGCCCATGAGTCGCGATGCTCAGGTGCCCCCCCTTTAACATGCAAGCGGTTCGTGTGGTCAGGAGGGAAGGAGATGTCGCGAAGGCCTCTCCCGATGTTGCTTCTTAAAGATATCCTGCGAGCTCATCACAAGGAAAACGAGTGTTGCCGTTACACATGCCAGCCAGCTACTGGTTGCTCTTGGAGGGGTGACGAGGGCACTGAGGGCCTAGTGAGGTGGTGCCTTGCGGGGTTGCTGCGGCCAGAGCTCAGCCACTCAGGTTTGTTGACGTTGCAGGGACGGACCCGTGTGCAAGTGTCGTGCCGTTAGGGAGCAGCTCCATAAGTTGGTTTCAATCGAGCGGGCGATTAAGTCAAGCATGTTAAGCATGAAGGAGCAAATCCATTTAGATAGATGTAGAAAAAGGCAAACACCGCTGGGTCAGGCCCGAGTGGCTTGGGGATAATGCAGCCCGAGGGCCGCTCCCAACAAAATAATCTAAAGACATGAACAAAAGGGATACATGCCGCAGGGACGAACCCACGCGGTCTGGGAATGATGCAGCCCTGAGGGCGCTCCCAGCTAAAAATGAAACTCGAAGGATGTCATCTAATGATGTTGGAGATGAAGGGATGCTGAAGTAGCTGATGACTCGCGCTCCAGAAACTGATCCTCACGAGCCCCCAGGGCCAGGAGCCTCGGGGGGGTCTGGAGGCGCTGGCGGCTCTGCAAGGGCCTTCTCCAGATCCGCCAGGACTGCGGAATGCCTGACCTCCTGAGCCTCCAGAATGCTCCTCATGAGGCGCTGACGCGCAGTAGCCACATTCGGCAGGCCGAAAGGCATGCAAACATAGCTGTGGGGTGGACCTTCGCAGCGTCCCACACGTGAGAGCCAAAAGCGCTCATGAGAGGCAGCTCGGTTGAGCCCTAGAACATCGATGTAGACGCGCAGCCCACCATCCTCGCCTGGATGGGGAGCTACGGCGGGTAAGCGGTGGCTGCCACTCGTGACTCTTGACTCCTGCAGCTCCTGAATGATCTCGCTGATGAACTCCCGAGGGTTTGTCCCTACTTGCCTTGCTCTTTCCTGAGGAAAACGTGCTTTGAAGCACGCCTCCAAGTGGTGCCTGAGCGCCTCCCTCGTGATCTTGGCAAAGTCGATGGCCCTCCAGGAGAGAGCCCCCGAGCCTTGCCTGAGGAGGGCGCCAGGCGCGCCTTCCTATGCGACAGAAGGAGGCGCCCCTTGAACGGGCACGGATCCTGAGGGGCCTGCCTCTCGAGGGTTCGGACCAGGCGATGTCTTCTTCTTCTTAGGGACTGCCTCGAGAAGTCTCCTGTGATCTGGATCTTCGATTGTCGCGGCTGGGAAAACTCGCTCAAGGGAACACACTTCATCCCTCTCCTCACAAGGCACTGTGATGATTCCACCACTTCCTGGTATCTTGAGGACATTGTAGCCGTGATGGGTCACTGCCATGAATTTGGCCAGGGCTGGGTACCCGAGGATGGCATTGTATGGCAGGCGAATGTGAGCGACGTCGAAGTCAATGAGCTCGGTGCGGTAGTTGTTGCGCTGCCCAAGGTGATAGGAAGGCGAACTTGCCCTATCGGAATGGTGGAACCATCAGTGACTCCTGAGAAAGGCTTGGTTGGCTGAAGCTGATTGTATGGCACTTGGAGATTGCTGAATGTCTTGACGGACAAGACGTTGAGTCCTGCTCTGCCCTCAATGAGGGTCCTGGTAACTTGCACATTGCTGATGATTGGGGAGCAAAGCATTGGGAGGACTCTGGCCGTGGCTGCGCACTTGAGCTGATCCGCTGAGCTGAATGTGATAGCGCATGCTGACCACCTGAGAGGGCGCGTGGCCTCAAGCTTGGGGGGACTCCATTCACCTCGCGAGCAAACTACTTGAAGATGCGCTGAGAGGCTGGGGCTTGAGCGCCACCCAAGATGCAAGCGATTGCGCATGGCTCCTCGAAGCCCCCAGCCCCTCCGTCCTGATGATGGTCTTCATTCCTCCTTGGCTGAGGTGGCAGAGGAGGGAGGCCTGCGTTGACTTGAGGGCGATCCTCTTGAGGCTGATCCCTCCAGCCTCCCTCGCGAGGCTGGTCCTGCCAGCGGTCCTCGCGAGGTCGGTCACGCCACCATTGGCAAGGGCCACGGTCTTCCCATCGTCCTCCACCTCTTCCTCCTCCTTGGCCATAGCCCCGGTCGTTGCGCTCGGGGCATCGTCCAGCATGCACATCTCACACAGCCCTGAGCTCTTGGCATTCATTGGTGTTGTGGGTGTGGAGGTCATGGTACACGTAGTACCAGTTGCCCTTGGATGACTCAGGCTGATCCCTGCCTCGCTGGGTGTCTGGCTCTGCTGCAAGCACAACAGCCCCCTTGCACTTCACGTCCTTGACCTTGGGATTCTTCTCTTCTGGATCGGTGGCCAGAAGCTCGAGGAGGGAAGGTGCCCTTCCTCAGCCCTGGCACACTTGGTCGCCAAGTTGAACAGTTCCAGGGATGTGCACATGTCTTCATGGATTGCTAGCTCCTCTTTCATCTTGATGTCACGGACGCCGTCGGAGAAGGAGGAGATGATAGCTTCCTCAGTCACCCTGGGGATCTTGAGGCGAGCGTTGTTGAAGCGCTGGATGTACTTTTGCAGGGTCTCTCCTGGCTGCTGCTTGATGCGGCGCAGGTCGCTCATGGCCGGGGGCCGGTCGCGAGTGCCCTGGAAGTTGGCGATGAAGCGAGTGTGCATCTCATCCTAGGAGGAAATCGTGCCAGGAGCCAGGTTTAGGAGCCAGGTGCGGGCACCGTCCTTGAGCGCCATGGGAAACCAGTTCGCCATGACCTTCTCGTCCCCGTTGGCGGCTTCGATGCCCAGCTCATAGAGCTGTAGGAACTCCGCAGGGTTGGCCATGCCGTCGTAGCGCGGGGGCAGATCTGGCTTGAACTTGCCTGGCCTGGCCACGCCACGCAGCTAGGCGGTGAACGCACGGCAGCCTGCAGTGGCCACGGGAGGCCTTTGGTGACGAAGAGCTTGATCTTGGAGGTCTCCGCGTGCTGCCGCCAGGAGCAGCGCGGGGTCTTGGTGCGCTGGAGCAGGAGCGCGGTCATAATGTGCCGGTGCGGGGAGCACACGGGCAGCTTCTTGAGGATGAGGGATCTCTTGGCAGCTCTTCTCTTGCTGCGCGGGCGCTGGACGGAGCGGGTCCCATCCAGGGGCCGCGCGCCTTGGGGCCAGGGCGCCTTGTTGAGGGGGAGGTGGCTGAGGCACCTCCGGAGCTGCGTTGCTCGCATAGGGCGGGGGGCGGTGCTGCGAGAGAGGCGGTGCAGGGGAGCCCCCAGCGGCGCTGACAAGCTCGGTGATGCGGGCGAGCCACTCATCGTAGAGATCGTCGATGGGATGGTAGCGCAGGAGCTCCCGCACCAGGAGCAGTGCGGCTTGCGCGTCCACAGGAGCGCGACGGGCGTGGGACGACGAATCGGCTGGAGTCAGTGACAGGGTGGCGGTGCGGCCTTCTCGCCGCACCGAAGGATGCAGGGACGATTCCTGCTGCTCGTTCCCCGCCGGGCCGGTGGCGGCATTGACGGCAGGCGACGGGGAATGACGGGGGCATCCGCCGACGGGCGCCGTCTGGGCGACGCGGGTGGCGAGAGCAGCCCGGCGCTCGGCGCGGGCTCGACAAGCGTCAGACATGGATGCGACGGATGGCGAAACACAAGGCGGCGGAAGGCGGATTCCGGCGCACCCCTACCTAGCGCGCCAAATGTCCGATTTCGGGTTCCGGCAGACCCTTAAGGTTCGAACTCTGGGGTGAGTGCGGAGATCACTCCCTCTACCAACTCATGTCTCGTCGCCTCGCAAAGGATCTAAACTACACGAAGAACAACACAAGGGACACGAGGTTTATACTAGTTCGGGCCACCATTGTGGTGTAATACCCTACTCTAGTTTGTGGTGCGGTGGATTGCCTCAGGGGCTGATGATGAACAATACAAAGGAGGAACTGCCTCGCGAGGGGAGGAGTTCTTGTGGAGGTGATTCCTCTTGGGCAGGATTGAATCCGGATCCCTTTCTACTGTGGTGGCTAGCCCTATTTATAGAGCGAGGCCCTGGTCCTCTTCCCAAATATTGAGCGGGAAGGGTGCCAACAATTGGCCATTTTGAAGGGGAACATCTAGTACACTTATCCTGACTAAAGTTGGTCCTCGCCTGCCAAAGGCTCTGATGATGACGCCGGCTTGGGCTCCGCGATGACCTCCATCCTGCCGTTCTGCTGGTCTTGGTCTTATTGCACCGAAATGGTTGCCTTTGTTTGAAACCCTTGCCTGCGCTTGCCCCCTTTGCACGAAAGAGGAAACAAGGACTCTGCGCAGGCCGGCGTCTGCCTAGCGCCTGCCAGGCTTCGGTGGTCATGGCTTGCGTCATGGGCACCTCGTGAGGTACCCTACCATGATCTCTCCGCCTCCTCGCGAGCCAGCCTGACGAGGCTGTGCCTAAGGAAGCTTCCTGTCGTCCGCCATGCGAAGCTTGGCCCCTCGCGAGGGTCTTGAGCATGTGTCGATGAAGATGGGCCGTACTGGACCACTCCTTGAACCACGCCGCAGGCCGCAGGCAGGCAAGTCTGGGTACCCCCGTTCCGAGAACACTGACAGACGACGACCTCACACCGCAGCCGAACAAGTGAACCCTCGTAATCCTCTCCGTGCAGGCTTCCACTTTCGTGTCTTCCCCGGCTCTGTGGCATCCCCTTCCTAGGCCTCGCCGTCGTCCACCGCCGTGGTGCTCTCGACGCGGCGCGGTCAATGTGGTGAAGGACCGACTTCCATTGGAAGAGTACTATACATGGAGAGGCTAACAGCTGGGTCCACGGTAGCCGCAAGGAAGTGCCTCCTTATTACACGAAAAATAATTATTCCTCCACCTGAAAGCAGGGACGCATCGGACGGGCCACCAGTATTTCGCGAAAAAATCATTTCCCCCTAACTGCTGGGACCCACCGGACGGGCCACCGTATTTCACGAAAAAAAGTTCCCCCCGCTGTCAGCTCAGACCCACCAGAAGTGCCTCCTTATTATGCACAAAAAAATAATACCCCCTACTAGCTGGGACCCACCTTGGTCGGAGGCTGACTTGTGGGCCTACTAAGTTGACTAGGACGGAGGCCTTTGTGAACTTTAGTCAATATGAACGATTCTAGCTCCAGTGACTGAACGATGTCCATCCAACGGCCGTAGTGCTTCTTCAACCTCTGGTCTTCTTGCTCCAGCCGCCCAAAGCAGCGCCGGTTGTGCCGCATACTCCTGCCTCTCGTGGCCGGCTGTAATGCCGCGGAGGCCTCACCGCCCCCTACTACTCCCACCGCTGGCCAGGCCATCCCTCTACTCACCCACACCCCCTGTTATTCTGCGGTGACAGCAGCCTCACACTGCAGCCGAACCAGTGAACCCTCATACTCCTCTACGCGTGGGCATCCACTATCGCGTCTTCCCCGACTCCATGTCGTCCCCTTCCTAGGCCTCGCCGTCGTCCACCGCCCTGGTGCTCTCGGCGTGGCATGGTCAACGTGGTTAAGGAACGACTTCCATCGGATGTGGACTGTACATGGAGAGGCTGACAGCTGGGTCCATGGCCGCAGCAAGGAAGTGCCTCCTTATTACACGGAAAATAATGATTCCTCCACCTGACAACAGGGACCCACCGGACAGGCCACCATATTTGGCGAAAAAAACATTTCCCCCCTAACTGCTAGGACACATAAGCTACATCTTCGCACGCAAGGAAGTGCGTCCGGGCAAAAAAAATGATTCGCCCCCCTGACTGTCGGCACCCACCAGCTACATCTTCGCACGCAAGGAAGTGCCTGACAGTCGGGACCCACCTGGTCGAAGAGTACGTAGTGTTGTCATTCTGGTCGCGAACGTGTACGTACATACTGGTGGATGTAGAGGCGCGCATGTGTCGTAGTAGAGGCGCGCACGTAGCATGTACACGTATGTATAGTGGCCAGTGTGCAAGAAAGAAAATACAGCCACGTACGTGTACATATGGGCGGGTTCTCGAATGCCTACTTGCGCATACGTACGGCCAGGGCTCGTGTACATGGTTGGGTCAGAACGGAGAAACAACGTCGTCGTCGTGTTCATGGGGAGCCAACCGGTTGGGTCAGAACGGAATGCGTCGTCGTGTTCACCGGGAGGGATTGGATGGAACAGGCGATGGAAACGAGGCCTGGCGTACCACAGAACGGAGGGAACGAACTTGTGTTTGGCCCGCCATGTTCAAAACGGGATCCTGTTTATTAGGAGGGGTCTGGCGTACTGCAAAACGGCGGAAACAGACTTGTGTTGGACCTCCTATGGTCGAAACGGGTCATGTTGATCGGGAGGGGTGTGGCATACCGCAAAATGGTCAAAACAGACTTCTGTTGGAGCACTATGGTCGAAACGGGGGTCCTGTTCATGAGGAGGGGTGTGGCGTACCGCAAAACAGGACTCCACGGGAGACTGTTCATCTCCACTGTCGACCTCCTCCAGCCTCCACGGGCTACTATTCATCCACCGTCGACCTCCTCGAGCCTCCACCTGCGACTGTTCATCCATGGGCTCCTATTCATCCAGCCTCCATCGCGCGCTACTCCAAGGGCTACTGTTCAACCACCCCTCTCCACGGGCTCCTATTCAACCACCCCTCCATGGGCTACTGTTCATCCACCCCTCCACCGTCTACTGTTCATCCAGACCTCCACGGGGTCGTCCTGTTCACCCAACCCTCCACGGGGTGCTGTTCATACAGCCCCAACCGGCTCGATTGATAAGGGTCCTGTTCATGCAGAGGCAACACCACGGGGTCCTGTTCATCCAACCCCCCCGCAACGCTCACTGTTCATCCAGAGAGGCAGCATCGATTGGCTTCAGTTAGCAGCAGTAGTGAAGGAATCGCTCGATCAGGTTTAGTTAACAGCCATCGATTGATCGCTCGGGTTCAGTAACGCGTAGCCTGCAGTGCAATCGCTCGGGTTCAGTTAGGCGATGCCTCGCTCGGGTTCAGTTAGAGCCCAATGCCTCGCACACATGCACGTACGTGTACGAGAGAAACACGCATCGCTCGGCCCCCGACCACCCACCGTAACCGGGATCTCCCCGAAATTTTCCTCGCCCTTGCTTCTACCATGGTTTTTTCCGTCATGGACGGCCCAAAGAATGTCATGCAGCTGCATCTCCGGCCCGCCCAGGACGAACAACCCATTTTCTATCATGATTTTTTGCCATAGAAGTAGGAGCCCACCACATCTATGATGATACCGGGTTTTGTCACAATTATCGTCATAGAAGTGTCACAAGTATGACAAAAAAAATTCGTGCAGCCCAAAATGTCATGGATGTGTCTTTTTTTTGTAGTGCTAGAAAGCAAAAATGTGTATGTTTGGATAGTCTTTCTAGCATTTGATCAATAAAATATAAAGGGTAATGATCCTTTTTAGAAGCTTTATTTAATTTGGGGAAATCAATTACCATCCTATAACTTGTAATAATTCTTTGTGGGATCAATTCATCTTTATCATTAGGAACGACAGTAATACCTCATTTCTTAGGGACACAATGGACATGACTTATCCACTTACTATCAGCAACGAGATAAATTATACCTGAAGGAAATATGCCCTAGAGACAATAATAAAGTTATTATTTATTTCCTTATTTCATGATAAATGTTTATTATTCATGTTAGAATTGTATTAACCAGAAACTTAGTACATGTGTGAATACATAGACAAACAAAGTGTCATTAGTATGCCTCTACTTGACTAGCTCGTTGAATCAAAGATGGTTAAGTTTCCTAGCCATAGACATGAGTTGTCATTTGATTAACGGGATCACATCATTAGAGAATGATGTGATTGACTTGACCCATTCCTTTAGCTTAGCACGTGATCATTTAGTATGTTGCTATTGCTTTTTTCATGACTTAGACATGTTCCTATGACTATGAGATTATGCAACTCCCGAATACCAGAGGAACACGTTGTGTGCTACCAAACGTCACAACATAACTGGGTGATTATAAAGGTGCTCTACAGGTGTTTCCAATGGTACTTGTTGAGTTGGCATAGATGGATATTAGGATTTGTCACTCCGATTGTCAGAGAGGTATCTCTGGGCCCTCTCGGTAATGCACATCACTATAAGCCTTGCAAGCAATGTGACTAATGAGTTAGTTGCGGGATGATGTATTACGGAACGAGTAAAGAGACTTAATGGTAATGAGATTAAACTAGGTATTGAGATACCGACGATCGAATCTCGGGCAAGTAACATATCGATGACAAAGGGAACAACGTATGTTGTTATGCGGTTTGACCGATAAAGATCTTCGTAGAATATGTAGGAGCCAATATGAGCATCCAGGTTCCTCTATTGGTTATTGACCAGAGACGTGTCTCGGTCATGTCTACATAGTTCTTGAACCCGTAGGGTCCGCACGCTTAACATTCGGTGACAATTTATATTATGAGTTATGTGTTTTGATGTACCGAAGGTAGTTCGGAGTCCCGAATGAGATCGAGGACATGACGAGGAGTCTCAAAATGGTCAAGACATAAATAAAAGGTTTCGACTGATTCGGGTATTTATCGGAGTATCGGAGAGTTACGGGAATTCGCCGGGGAGTGTATGGACCTTATTGGGCCTTAGTGGAATAGAGGAGGAGGAAGCCTAGGAAGGGGCGCCCCCCAAGCCCAATCCTAATTGGGTGAGGGGTCCGGGCCCCCTTTCCTTCTTCTCTCCCTCCTCTTTCCTACCTCTCCTGCTCTAACTTGGAAGGAGGGGGGAATCCTACTCCCGGTGGGAGTAGGACTCCCCTATGGCGCGCCCAAGAGAGGGCCGGCCCTCTCCCTCCTCTACTCTGTTATATACGGGGGAGGGGGGCACCCCATAGACACACAAGTTGATCATTGATCTTTTAGTCGTGTGCGGTGCCCCCTCCACCATAATCCACCTCAGTCATATCATAGCGGTGCTTAGGCGAAGCCCTGCATCGGTAGCTTCATCAACACCGTCATCACGCCATCGTGCTGACGGAACTCTCCCTCGAAGCTCTACCGGATCATGAGTTCATGGGACGTCACCGAGCTGAACGTGTGCAGATCGTGGAGGTGTCGTATGTTCGGTACTAGGATCAGTCGACCGTGAAGACGTACGACTACATCAACCACATTGTCATAACGCTTCCGCTTATGGTCTACAAGGGTACATGGGCGACACTCTCCCCTTTCGTTGCTATGCATCACCATGATCTTGCGTGTGCGTAGGAAAATTTTGAAATAACTACGTTCCCCAACAATACCTGCCTCGAGGAGCTTTAGTATTTCTTTTCTTACCACTTCCTTCATCTTAGGATTTAACCTTCGTTGGTGATCAATGACTGGTTTGGCGTCTTCCTCCAATTTTATTTTGTGTGGGCATAGAGTGGGACTAATGCCCTTAAATCATCAAGAGTATATCCAATAGCATCAGGGTGCTTCTTCAGAGTTGTCAATAATCTTTCCTCTTTCTGCTCTGAAAGGTTAGCACTAATAATAACAAGATTTATCTTCTTTTCATCAAGATAAGCATATTTAAGAGTATCAGGTAATGGTTTAAGCTCAAACACGGGATCACCCTTGGGTGGAGGAGGATCTCCTGGGTTTTCAACAGGCAAGTTGTGTCTCAAAATAGGTCCCTGTTTAAAGAATACTTCATCTATTTCCCTTCTTTCATTCATAAACATATCATTTTCATGGTCTAGCAAATATTGTTCTAAAGGATCATTAGGAGGCACGGTAATAGAAGCAAGACCAATAATTTCATCCTTACTAGGCAATTCTTTATCATGGGGTTGTCTACAAAACTTAGCAAAATTAAACTCATGAGACATATCCCCTAACCCAATAGTAACAACGTCCTTTTCACAATCTATCTTAGCATTAACAGTGTTCAAGAAGGGTCTACCAAATATAATGGGACAAAAGTCATCTTGTGTGGAACCAAGAAAAAGAAAATCAGCAGGGTATTTAACTTTCCCACACAAGACTTCAACAGCTCTAACAATCCCAAGTGGTGAAATAGTATCTCTATTGGCAAGCTTAATTGTAACATCAATTTCTTCTACCTCAGCAGGTGCAATATCATGCATAATTTCTTCATAAAAGGAATAAGGTATTGCACTAGCACTAGCACCCATATCACATAAGCCATGATAACAATGATCTCAAATTTTAATATAAATAACAGGCATGCCTACAACATGTCTATGTTTCTTAGCATCGGGTCTAGAAATTCTAGCAGCTGCATCACAGAAATAAATAGCATGCCCATCAATAGTATCAGCCAAGAGATCATTAACCATAGCAATACTAGGTTCAACTTTAATTTTCTCAGGAGGTGTATATGTTCTAGTGTTACTCTTATGAACCACAGTTGAAGCTTTAGCATGATCCTTTATCCTAATAGGGAAAGGTGGTTTCTCAATATAAGTAGTAGGAACAATAAGATCATTATAAGTGATAGTCTTTTCTTCAACTGCAATAGGTGCAACTACTTTTACTGAAGTGGGAGGATTATATTTAAACCACTTATCCTTTGGGAGATCAATTTGAGTAGCAAATGATTCATAGAAAGAAGCTACTATCTCAGAGTCAAGTCCATATTTAGTGCTAAATCCACGAAAAGCATCGGTATCCATAAAAGATTTGACAGAATCAAACTTAGGTGTCATACTTGACTCCTTACCATCGTCAGAATCCCTTCAGAGTTGTGTTTAATTCTTTCCAATAAATCCCATTTGAATTCAATAGTCTTCATTATAAAAGACCCAGCACATGAAGTATCGAGCATGGAGCAATTGTTGAGAGAAAGCCGAGCATAAAAAATTTGAATAATCATTTCTCTTGAGAGCTCATGATTGGGGCATGAATGTAAGATTGACTTAAGCACCCCCCAAGCTTGAGCGATGCTTTCTCCTTCGTGAGGAGGAAAATTATATATATAATTACGATCACGATGAACAAGATGCATAGGATAAAACTTCTGGTGAAATTCCAATTTCAATCGTTTATAGTCCCAGGATCCCATATCATCACATAGCCTATACCATGTCAATGCATCTCCCTTCAAACATAAAGGTAAGACCGTCTTCTTAATAACATTATCGGGTATACCTGTAAGCTTAAATAATCCATAAACTTCATCTAGATTAGGTGTAAATCGGGATGCAATGTTCCATCTCCTGCAAAGGGATTAGCTAGCAGTTTCTCTACCACACCCGAAGGAATTTCAAAGTAAACATTTTCAGTAGGTTTAGTAGGTTGAGGACAAACTCTTTGCTCTACTGGTCGGGGTGAAGATACCCCGAACAGGCCCCTCAAAGGATTATGTTCCATAGTAACAAGTGACAGTAAATTTCAGCACACTATATAAATGTTTCCTTACCAAGTTCCACTTACCAAAGGCACTTCACTCCCCGGCAACAGCGCCAGAAAAGAGTCTTGATGACCCACAAGTGTAGGGGATCTATCGTAGTCCTTTCGATAAGTAAGAGTGTCGAACCCAATGAGGAGTAGAAGGAAATGACAAGCGGTTTTCAGTAAGGTATTCTTTGCAAGCACTGAAATTGTAGGTAACAGGTAGTTTTGTGATAAGATAATTTGTAACGGGTAACAAGAAATGAAAATAAATAAGGTGCAGCAAGGTGTCCCAATCCTTTTTGTAGCAAAGGACAAGCCTGAACAAGTTCTTATAATAAGAAAAGCGCTCCCGAGGACACATGGGAATTATCGTCAAGCTAGTTTTCATCACGCTCATATGATTTGCGTTTGTTACTTTGATAATTTGATATGTGGGTGGACCGGTGCTTTGGTACTGCCCTTATGATTAACCCCTATTGCAAGCATCTGCAACTACAAAAGAAGTATTAAGGTAAAGCTAACCATAGCATGAAACATATGGATCCAAATCAACCCCTTACAAAGTAACTCATAAACTAGGGTTTAAGCTTCTATCTCTCTAGCAACCCATCATCTACTTATTACTTCCCAATGCCTTCCTATAGGCCCAAATAATGGTGAAGTGTCATGTAGTTGACGTTCACATAACACCACTAGAGGAGAGACAACATACATCTCATCAAAATATCGAACGAATACCAAATTCACATGACTACTAATAGCAAGACTTCACCCATGTCCTCAGGAACAAATGTAACTACTCACAAAGCATATTCATGTTCATAATCAGAGGAGTATTAATATGCATTAAGGATCTGAACATATGATCTTCCACCAAATAAACCAACTAGCATCAACTACAAGGAGTAATCAACACTACTAGCAACCCATAGGTACCAATGTGAGGTTTTGGTACAAAGATTTGATACAAGAGATGAACTAGGGTTTGAGAGGAGATGGTGCTGGTGAACATGTTGATGTAGATTGACACCCTCCCGATGAGAGGATCGTTGGTGATGACGATGGTGATGATTTCCCCCCTCCCGGAGGGAAGTTTCCCCGGTAGAACAGCTCCGGCGGAGCCCTAGATAGGTTCCGCCAAGGTTCCGCCTCGTGGCGGCGGAGTTTCATCCTGAAAGCTTGCTTATGATTTTTTCCAGGGTAAAAGACTCCATGTAGCAGAAGATGGGCACTAGAGGGCTGCCAGGTGGCCCACGAGGCAGGGAGGTGCGCCCAGGGGGTAGGGCGCGCCCCCACCCTCGTGGGTGGTGGGTGGCCCCACCTTAGGTATTTCTTCCACTGAATATTTTTTATTAATTCCCAAAATGACTTTCGTGGAGTTTCAGGACTTTTGGAGCTGTGCAGAATAGGTCTCTAATATTTGCTCCTTTTCCAGCACAGAATCCCAGGTGCCGGCATTCCCCCTCTTTATGTAAACCTTGTAAAATAAGAGAGAATAGCCATAAGTATTGTGACATAACGCGTAATAACAGCCCATAATGCAATAAATATTGATATAAAAGCATGATGCAAAATGGACATATCATTAAGAACCATGGTTATCAATCTAGTAAGAGAATCACGCAACAACTCGTTAGTAGCACCTGCACACAAACAACAAATCCTTGCAACCCAACGCATACAAGGGGTTATCAATCCCTCGACGGTTGCGAGCAAGAATAAATTGTACGTGTTAGATAGATAGATCAAAGAAAAATACAAAATAAATAAAGTAGAAATGCAACAAGGTATTTTTGGTTTTAATATATGATAAAAAGTAGTCCCCGGGGCCATAGTTTTCACTAGAGGCTTCTCTCTTGAAAATAGCATACGGTGGGTAAACAAATTACTGTTGGGCAATTGATAGAAAAGCAAATAATTATGACGATATCCAAGGCAATGATCATGTATATAGGCATCACGTCCGAGACAAGGAGGCCAAAATGATTCTGCACCTACTACTATTACTCCACACATCGACAACTATTCAGCATGCATCTAGAGTATTAAGTTCATAAAGAACGGACTAATGACTTAAGAAAGATGACATGATGTAGACAAAGTGTAAGTGCACCAAGTGCCCCTTAGTGGTTTTGGAGTATTGAAGACAAATAGGTTGAGGAACTAATGTGTTTGTGAATTGATACGTCTCCAACGTATCTACTTTTTCTCACACTTTTCCTCTTGTTTTGGACTCTAATTTGCATGATTTGAATGAAACTAACCCCGGACTGATGCTGTTTTTAGTAGAACTTCCATGGTGTTGTTTTTGTGCAGAAATAGAAGTCCTCGGAATGGAACCAAACTTTGCGAGGAAATTTTATGGAATTAAAGAGGATTTTTGGAGCCAAGACCCACCAGAGAGGGGCCCCTGGGTGGGCACAACCCACCAGGGCGCGTCCCCCTCTCCTGGCGCGCCCAGGTGGGTTGTACCCACCTGGTGGCCCCGCTAATGATCCCCCTGATACTACAAAATCACATTGTTCCAGAAAAAATTAGGGAGAAAGAATTATCGCGATCCATGAGAGGGAGCCGCCGCCAATCCCTGTTCTTCCTCGGGAGGGCAGATCTGGAGTCCATTTGGGACTCCAGAGAGGGGGATCTTCGTTCTTCGTCATCACCAACCCATCTCCATCGCCAACTCCATGATGCTTCCCACGGGGAGTGAGTAATTCCTTCATAGGCTCGGTGGTCGGTGAGGAGTTGGATGAGATGTAGTCGAGTTAGTTTTGTTAGGGCCTGATCCCTAGTATCTGTTGGGGAACGTAGTAATTTCAAAAAAATTCCTACGCACATGCAAGATCATGGTGATGCATAGCAATGAGAGGGGAGAGTGTTGTCTACATACCCTTGTAGACCGTAAGCGGAAGCGTTAGCATAATGCGGTTGATGTAGTCGTACGTCTTCACGATCCGACCGATCAAGTACCGAACGTACGGCACCTCTGAGTTCAGCACACATTCATCCCGATGACATCCCTCGAACTCCGATCCAGCCGAGTGTTGAGGGAGAGTTTCGTCAGCACGACAGCGTGGTGACGATGATGATGTTCTACCGACGCAGGGCTTCGCCTAAGCACCACTACAGTATTATCGAGGTGGACTATGGTAGAGGGGGGCACCGCACACGGCTAAAAGATCAAACGATCAATTGTTGTGTCTATGGGGTGCCCCCCTGCCCCCGTATATAAAGGAGCAAGGGGGGGTGCGGCCGGCCAAGAGAGAGGGCGAGCCGGGAGGAGTCCCACTCCCACCGGGAGTAGGACTCCCCCCTTTCCTAGTTGGATTAGGACTTGGGAGGGGGAAGGAGTGGAGGAGAAGAAGGTAGGGGGGTGCCGCCCCCTTCTCCAAGTCCTATTCGGACTGGGGGGAGGGGCGTGCGGCCCAGCCCTAGACGCCTCTCCTCTCTTCCACCTAGGCCCACTAAGGCCCATTATGTTCCCGGAGGGTTCCGGTAACCTCCCGGTACTCCGGTAAAATCCTGATTTCACCCGGAACACTTCTGATATCCAAACATAGGGTTCCAATATATCAATCTTCATGTCCCGCCATTTCGAGACTCCTCGTTATGTCCGTGATCACATCCGGGACTCCGAACAACCTTCGGTACATCAAAACATATAAACTCATAATATAACTGTCATCGTAACGTTAAGCGTGCAGACCCTATGGGTTTGAGAACTATGTAGACATGACCGAGACACGTCTCCGGTCAATAACCAATAGCGGAACCTAGATGCTCATATTGGCTCCCACATATTCTATGAAGATCCTTAATGGTCAGACCGCGTAACAACATACATTGTTCCCTTTGTCATCGGTATGTTACTTGCCCGAGATTTGATCGTTGGTATCTCAATACCTAGTTCAATCTCATTACCGGCATGTCTCTTTACTCGTTCCGTAATACATCATCCCGCAACTAACTCATTAGTTGCAATGCTTGCAAGGCTTAAGTGATGTGTATTACCGAGAGGGCCCAGAGATACCTCTCCGACAATCGGAGTGACAAATCCTAATCTCGAAATACGCCAACCCAACAAGTACCTTTGGAGACACCTGTAGAGCACCTTTATAATCACTCAGTTACGTTGTGACATTTGGTAGAACACAAAGTGTTCCTCCGGTAAATGGGAGTTGCATAATCTCATAGTCATAGGAACATGTATAAGTTATGAAGAAAGCAGTAGCAACATACTAAACGATCAAGTGCTAAGCTAATGGAATGGGTCAAGTCAATCACATCATTCTCCTAATGATGTGATCCTATTAATCAAATGACAACTCTTTGTCCATGGCTAGGAAACATAACCATTATTGATAAACGAGCTAGTCAAGTGGCATACTAGTGACACTTAGTTTGTCTACGTATTCACACATGTATCATGTTTCCGGTTAATACAATTCTAGCATGAATAATAAACATTTATCATGAAATAAGGAAATAAATAATAACTTTATTATTGCCTCTATGGCATATTTCCTTCAGTCTCCGACTTGCACTAGAGTCAATAATCTAGTTCACATCACCATGTGATTTAACACCAATATTCACATCTGTATGTGATTAACATCTATAGTTCACATCATCATGTGATCAACACCCAAAAGGGTATGCTAGAGTCAATGATCTACTTCACATCGCTATGTGATTAACACCCAAAGAGTACTAAGGTATGATCATGTTTTGCTAGTTAGAGACGTTTAGTCAACGGGTCTGTCACATTCAGAGTCGTATGTATTTTGCAAATATTTTATGTCTACAATGCTCTGCATGGAGCTACTCTAGCTAATTGCTCCCACTTTCAATATGTATCCAGATTGAGACTTAGAGTCATCTGGATCAGTGTAAAAGTTTGCACCGATGTAACTTTTATGATGAACTCTTTTATCACCTCCATAATCGGGAAACATCTCCTAAGTCCTCACTAAGGATATTCTTGACCGCTGTCCAGTGATCTACTATTAGATCAAAATTGTATTCCTTTGCCAAAATCAGAGCAAGGTATATAATAGGTCTGGTACACAGCATAGCATACTTTATACAACCTATGACTGAGGCATAGGGAATTACTTTTCATTCTCTTTCTATTTTCTGCCATGGTCGGGTTTTGAGTCTTACTCAACTTCACACCTTGCAACACAGGCAAGAACTCCTTCTTTGACTGTTCCATTTTGAACTACTTCAAAATCTTATCAAGCTATGTACTCATTGAGAAATCTTATCAAGCATCTTGATCTATCTATATAGATCTTGATGCTCAATGTGTAAGCAGCTTCACCGAGGTCTTGCTTTGAAAAACTCTTAGTCAAGTATCCTTTTATGCTATCCAGAATTTCTATATCATTTCCAATCAACAATATGTCATCTACATAAGTATTAGAAATGCTACAGATCTCCCACTCACTTTCTTGTAAATACAAGCCTTTCCAAAAGTCTGTATAAAACCATATGCTTTGATCAACTCATCAAAGCGTATATTCCAACTCCGAGATGCTTGCACCAGTCCATTGATGGATTGCTGGAGCTTGCACATTTTGTTAGCAACTTTCGGATTGCCAAAACCTTCTGGTTGCATCATATACAACTCTTCTTCCAGAAATCCTTTCAGGAATGCAGTTTTTGACATCCATTTACCAGATTTCATAAAATGTGGCAATTGCTAACATCATTCAGACAGACTTAAGCATCGTTACGAGTGAGAAAATCTCATCGTATTCAACACCTTTGAACTTGTCAAAAACCTTTCGCAACAAGTCGAGCTTTCTAGGTAGTAACACTACTATCAGTGTCCGTCTTCCTTTTTGAAGATCCATTTATTTTCTATGGCTTGCCGATCATCAGGCAAGACAACCAAAGTCCACACTTTGTTCTCATACATGGATCCCATCTCAGATTTCATGGCCTCAAGCCATTTCGCGGAATCTAGGCTCATCATCGCTTCCTCATAGTTCGTAGGTTCATCATGGTCTAGTAACATGACATCAGAATAGGATTACTGTACCAGTCTGGTGCGGATCTTTACTCTGGAAGACCTACGAGATTTGGTAGCAACTTGATCTGAAGTTTCATGATCATCATCATTAACTTCCTCACTAATTGGTGTAGGAATCACCGGAACTGATTTCTGTGATGAACTACTTTCTAATAAGGGAGATGGTACAATTACCTCATCAAGTTCTACTTTCCTCCCACTCACTTCTTTCGAGATAAACTCCTTCTCTAGAAAGGATCCACTTTTAGCAACGAATATCTTGCCTTCAGATCTGTGATAGAGGGTGTACCCAACAGTCTCTTTTTGGGTATCCTATGAAGACGCACTTCTCGATTTGGGTTCGAGCTTATCAGGTTGAAATTTTTCACATAAGCATCGTAGCCCCAAACTTTTATGAAACGACAACTTTGGTTTCTTGCCAAACCACAGTTCATAAAGCGTCGTCTCAACGGATTTGGATGGTGCCCTATTTAAAGTGAATGTTGTTGTCTCTAATGCATAACCCCAAAATGATAGTGGTAAATCGGTAAGAGACACCATAGGTCGCACAATATCCAATAAAGTACGGTTACAACGTTTGGACACACCATAACGCTGTGGTGTTCCAGGTGGTGTGAACTGTGAAACTATTCCACATTGTTTTATATGAAGCCAAACTCGTGACTCAAATATTCTCCTCCACGATCAGATCGTAGAAACTTTATTTTCCTGTTACGATGATTTTCCACTTCACTCTGAAATTCTTTGAACTTTTCAAATGTTTCAGATTTATGTTTCATTAAGTAGATATACCTATATCTGCTCAAATCATCTGTGAAGGTCAGAAAATAATGATACTCGCCACGAGCATCTACACTCATTGGATCACATACATCGGTATGTATTATTTCCAATAAGTCAGTAGCTCGTTCCATTGTTTTGGAGAACGAAGTTTTAGTCATCTTGCCCAAAAGGCACAGTTCACAAGCATCAAATGATTCATAACCAAGTGATTCCAAAAATCCATCTTTATGGAGTTTCTTCACAAGCTTTACACCGATATGACCCAAACGGCAGTGCCACAAATATGTTGCACTATCATTATCAACTTTGCATCTTTTGGCATCAATATTATGAATATGTGTATCACTACGATGGAGATCCAACAAACTATTTTCATTGGGTGTATGACCATTGAAGGTTTTATTCATGTAAACAGAACAACAATTATTCTCTGACTTTAAATGAATAACCATATTGCAATAAACATGATCAAATCATATTCATGCTCAACGCAAATGCCAAATAACATTTATTTAGGTTTAACACTAATCTCGAAAGTATAGGGAGTGTGCGATGATGATCATATCAATCTTGGAACCACTTCCAACACACATCATCACTTCACCCTCAACTAGTCTCTGTTTATTCTGTAACTCCTATTTCGAGTTACTAATTTTTTAGCAACCGAACAAATATCAAATACTCAGGGGCTACTATAAACACTAATAACACTACTAGGAAAAGGGCTATAGATAGGATTGACACTAATGGTGCACCAGGGATGTAGTGCGCCATTACTATATACTAATGGCGCACTAGTTGGTGATGCGCCATTAGTGTGGAAGACACTAATGGCGAACCAGAAAAAAGGTGCGCCACTAGTAATAAACTTTTTTTTCATTTTTACATACATACTAATGGCGCATCCGACCGAAGTGCGCCATTACTAGTTCTAACTAGTAATGGGCACTAGACAGACAGTGCGCCATTAGTATATATATATATTTTTTTTTTACTTTTTTGCAAAACTACTAATAGCGCACCACCTATAGGTGCGCCATTAGTAAGCAGGCATACTAATGGCGCATTTGCTCGTGGTGCGCCATTAGTAACCTGGGACCCCAACAAGATATTTTGGACAGCCACACCTACCCACTCACTTTACCCACTTCATTCCCTCCACCTCCTTCTCCAAACTTTCGGCTGCCTCCTCCTCCTCACCTCATTTGCACCATAGATTCATCAAAATTAAGTGGTGAAATTACCTTTTTTTGATAGGTAAGTAAGGGGAAAGCTATCTTCATGTTGTAGATCTACTTTTTTTCTCCCTAGCTCATTCCAACAACATGCACATGAACTTTTTGTGGCCTAGCTAGATCTATGTATGTTTGTGATGTTGCATATTTTTGTGGTGTTGCATATATGTTTGTGTTTGCAGGTACCGGTATTTGAAATGCGATAGTTGCCAATATTTTGCCGGAATGTTGATTCATTTCCGTTTCGGCGAGAATTTTGGCACTATGCATTCTTTTTGGTCCTATTTTTAGGGAAGGTCATGCCAAAAAATTTCTTGGTTCTAAAATATCGTTCTACTCTACCCCGCAGGCGACCATGGTCCGCACGATGACCAAAGGCATTGTGAATAGGTTTTTGAGCTCCGTGAAGGCCGAGATGCTTCAAAAGAACGAGACAGAGATAAGATGTCCGTGTCGAAGATGCAAGCTGAAGAGCCTTATTGCGGACTGGGATCCGGGCAGGTGCGGGACCACCTGCTCTTGCGTGGTTTCATGGATGGCTATCAGTGGCAAGGTGATGAAGATGACTATGAAGTCATCCATGGGGGCCGGGCAAGAAATGAGGAAGGGCAACAAGA
The DNA here is from genome assembly GCF_002162155.2 of Triticum dicoccoides. Lineage (NCBI taxonomy): Eukaryota > Viridiplantae > Streptophyta > Magnoliopsida > Poales > Poaceae > Triticum > Triticum dicoccoides. The sequence goes on along the minus strand of NC_041383.1, from coordinate 135,001,495 downwards.
CAACCACCGCGGTGAGGGCGGGCGAGAAGACGAAGAATCTCTAGGACATGATCACGACGGTGATGCTGTACACAGTCATCATGTAGAAGATGTCGTACATGATGATGAGGAAGATCAAGACGAAGGGCATGATCATGCAGATGAAGATGCCGGAGCAGACGACGATGGAGGCTTGGTGCAGGACCCTCATATTCAAGAGTTGCTTCTCAAGCAGACGGATAACGCAAGAGCTGCCGCCCGAGAGAAAGCCAAGCTGGATCAACTAGAGATAGACGCGGTTACTCCATTGTATGAAGGATGCAGGCCCGAGGATACCCGCCTGAAAGTAACGCTCATGGCTCTAGAGATGAAGGTAAAACACAAAATGACCGACGCATGCTTCGACGAGAACATATCGTTCTGGCACGAACGTCTTCCCAAGGGGAACAAGTGCCCGACCAGTTTCGAGGAGGCGAAGAAAATTGTGTGTCCTCTGGATTTACTGCACGTGAAATACCATGTGTGCATGAACAATTGCATCATTTATCGGGACGAGCACGCGGAGTCTACCATATGTCCGGTGTGCGGCGTCACTCGATACAAGAAGAGGAAGAAAGCTCCTCGAAAATCGGTGTGGTACTTTCCGATCACTCCTCGTGTGCAGCGGTATTTCGTGGACCCTAAGGTAGCAAAGCTCCTGCGTTGGCACGCGGATAGGGAGGAGAAGAAGCGGGAAGATGACGGAAATGATCCGGAGATAAATAAAAAAGACAAGATGCTGAGTCACCCTAAGGATGCGAGCCAGTGGCAAGCGTTGAACTTCGAATACCCAGAATTTGGGAAGGATCCAAGGAACATCGTGCTGGGCGCGAGCACCGATGGAGTCAATCCGTTTGGCAGCCAGAGAAGCATACATAGCACCTGCCTGTGTTTGTGTGGATGTACAACCTTCCCCCCTGGTTGTGCATGAAGAGGAAGTACATTCACATGAGTATGCTAATTGAAGGGCCGAAACAACCAGGGAACGACATCAATCTGTATCTGGGGCTGCTGAAGGAGGAGCTAGACACGCTGTGGAAAACGCCAGCCAGTACGTGGGATGCCGCAGAGAAAGAATATTTCCCTATGAGAGCCGCCCTGCTCACGACGGTGCACGACTATCTCGGTTACGGATATCTCGCGGGGCAGGTAGTCCACGGATTTTCTGGATGCGTAAGGTGCATGGATGACACAACGTATCGCCAGCTAGATAGAGATCCCGGGTCTTCGAAAACCATGTTCATGGGACATCGAAGGTGGCTTTGCGACGATACCCGTGGAGGAAACGCAAGGATCTGTTCGATGGTGAAACCGAACCCCGAAAACGCCCGTGTACGAGGAGCGGCGAGGAAATAGACGAGCTGTTGAAAAATTGGAAAGACTGCCCACTACCGGGAAAGAAGAAAAAGGCGCCAGAGCCGGGAAAGAAGTGAAAGGCGCCAGAGCCGCTGCTGAAGGTATGGAAAACGAGGTCTGTTTTCTGGGACTTGCCGTACTGGAAGATCCACCGTGTGCCTCACAGCCTTGATGTCATGCATATCACGAAGAATGTGTGCGAGAGTCTGCTTGGTACCCTGCTCAACATGCCAGAGAGGACCAAAGATGGGCCGAAAGCAAGGGCAGACTTGAAATCAATGGGCATCAGGCAGGAGCTTCACGCTAATGATGATGATGATGATGATGATGATGATGAGGCGAAGCAGGACACAGAAAGTCGTCGCAAAGGCAAAAAGGCCAAGAAGACAGGAAATGACTAACCTCCCACGTGCTTCACTCTAAGTCAGGAGGAGATCGAGCAGTTTTTCACCTGCCTCCTAGGAGTAAAACTTCCTTATGGTTACGCGGGGAAGATAAGCAGATACCTAGAACCAGCGAAGCAGAAGTTCAGCGGGATGAAGTCTCACGACTGTCACATGCTGATGACGCAGATACTTCCAGTTGCAATCCTGGGGATCATGGACGCGCATGTCCATGAAATGCTATTTGGCCTATGCAACTTTTTCGACGTCATCTCTCGGAAGTCGATTGGCCCGCATTCTTCGACGTTATGGTGCATCTGCTGGTCCATATCGTGGAGGATATCATCCAACTCAGGCCGACGTTCCTGCACAGCATGATGCCGTTCGAAAGGATGAATGGTGTCATCAAAGGATACGTTCGCAACATGTCACGTCCAGAGGGAAGTATAGCCAGGGGCTTTCTGACCGAAGAGTGCCTCTCCTACTGCACGAATTATCTAGGCATCGAGAACCCCGTTGGTCTGCCCGTCAACAGGCACCTCGGCAGGCTCGCTGGATGGGGTCACCATGAGGGTCGCCGCAAAATGCATGTCGACTTCGAGGGTCGACTCGCCGACTTTGAAAGAGCAAACCTGGTCGCGCTACAACACATAGAACTGGTCGATCCTTGGGTGGTAGAGCACAAAACCTTTATTGAGAAGACGTACAATGATCGAGGCCAACAGAGGACGGACGGAGATATAATCAAAGAGCACAACTCATGTTTCACGGGTTGGTTCAAGCAGAAGTTTCTGTCGTACCCTTTACATGAGGATTCTTCCGCGGAATAACAACTCATATTCGCCTTGTCACAGAGCGCTGAGCACAACCTGATGACCTATGAGGCATACGATATCAACGGCTACACATTCTACACCGAGAACAAGGACATGAAGAGCGATGGTTATCAGAACTCCGGGGTAACGATGGAATCCTACACCGGCAAAGACAAGGACCGATACTACGAAAGGATCGAGGAGATCTGGGAGCTGAGCTACGCTGGAGAGAAGGTCCCAATGTTCCGTGTCAGATGGGCCAAGAGCATCCTAAAAGATGACCAGTATTTCACCACCATGGTTATACCCGAAGCCAAATCCAAGACCGCGGGCGCAAACGTCACCGCGAAAAATGAGCCATGGGTACTGGCTTCCCAAGTGGACCAATGCTTCTTCATTACCGACCCGCCAAAGCCCAGTCGTGTTGTCGTGAGGAGAGGCAAAAGGAAGATCATCGGAATGGATGGAGTAGCCAATGAGCAAGACTTCGACATGTACGGCGACCCAAAGATCGAACATGTCGACGACAATGAAGTAGCAGCACACACCATAAGAAGAAGCAGGACCACCCTACCTAAAGGACGTCCGTTCCACAGAAGAACTCCATTTGCGAAAAAGATGGGCAAGAAGATTGTGAACAGATAGCTAGCTAAGATTGATTGTATTTAAATCGTAGTCTTCATTTCTCGGGCACTTTTTGATATCATGAATATTTTTAAATTTCATGGGAACTTTTTGAATTCATGAATATTTTTTCAAATTTGAAGATATTTTTTCATATTCAATATGAAAAAATATTGAATATTCATGAGGACACTCGATCTTGATCCCCCTCCCTCTCGATAGCTATCCGATCCCCCTCGCCAGATCCCCCTTGCCACCGAGCACCCCCGCACGCTCCCCCGCTCCACCGCCGCCGAGCACCCCCCGCACCCTCCCCCGCTCCACCGCCGCCGCCGACACCCCGCACCCTCCCCCACTTTTTGATGATATTTTCAAATAACAAATTTGATGATATTTTCAATTAACAAAAATTGATGATATTTTCAAAAAAAAGTTTGATGATATTTGATGATATCTTCTGTTCTAGTCCTCATGAAAATAACAAATTTGATAAAAAACATATTATTAGATGCAACAAGAAATAATGAAAAAAAATACTAATGGCGCACCCTAGGTGGGTGCGCCATTGCTGTCAGAAAAAAAGTTACTAATGGCGCACCAGAGGTGGGTGCGCCATTGCTATAAGAAAAAAAACTACTAATGGCGCACCACAGGGTGGTGCGCCATTGCTATAGTGTGTACCCCTTCGCCCGATCCCCCCTTCCCTCTCCCCCTCGCTAGTTCCCTCTCCCTCGATCCACCGCGCCGCTCCTTCCCTCGACCCACCCTCCACCGTGCTGCCGCCGCCGCTGCCCTGACCCACTGCGCCGCAGCCGCCCACGCGCCCCCGCCGCCTCCCTCTCCCCTTCCTCCCCCTCGAGCCCGCGACCTCCTCGGACGGACGGTGGCGCGAGCCTCCCCGCGCTCGTCAACGGACGGGGTCCTTGATGGATGGATGGACGGCGGCTAGCCTCGTCGAACGCGCTCCTAGACGGCGGTGCGAGCCTCCCTGCGCGGCTGCTGCTCATCGACGACGGTTAGTCTCTGTCCCTCCCTCCCTCTCTCCCCCGCTCATCCCCATGCCCCCACAGGGCGGCGACCTAGGGTTAGGAGCAGGAGCTCGCCGCCGCCGCCCCGTCATGCCGCTCTTCGAGCTTGCCGTCGACCTAGGGTTTGGAACTTGTAGTCTTCTGAATACCTACAATACCTAGGCTGTTGTTGTTAATTCACTTATATTCTGTTCCCAGTAGCTACCTGCATTTGTTGGGACCTAAGCTCCATTTGCATTCAGGGTCATATTTTTGCTGAACACTTGATTTGTGTTTCCCTTGGTCCATAAAAAGGTTTTGTTGAATTACTGTGCCGTGAACATAGCAGATCCACCATGGAACTCATTCATATATCTGCTGTATGTTATTATCCATCAGTTTTTGTTCTGAAAAAGTTGTGAGTTTTGAGGTGAAGTAGCAGGGAACAAAAGTTTGATGTGTTCCAAGTTGAATGACACCATCTCCATGTGTATGTAGTAAGCTGGATGACTAAACTAGCTCATGCTCAAGTTGAATGACACCATCTCCATGTGTATATGATATTGATATGAAAGATGGTGCAAATACAAATCTCCCAATTAGGGAGTTTTTGAGCTCTTTCTTTTTCATTTCCTACTATCCTTATCCTAATTATCTTAAATTGTTATGATGTGTGTAATAGGATTATATCTTGGATTTGCTAGTGGACTTTGGGAGTTTCTTAGCCAGCTTTGTGACTCCATATTTTTCACTATTTCAGCAAGTCTTTTGTAAGCATTAAACTTTTAGCACTACATTTTTATCTTATGTGTACATCTGTTTGCTTCCTAAAATAGGAATGGGCCTCCTTTCCTATATATGTGTATGATGATCCTCCTTTCCTACAGTAGTATAGCACTTGTAGTAGTATGGCACTTGCAGTAGTGGTGCCTACGCAAGATACAGTTCAGATTTGAATTGTTTCAGAAATTGGTATGACCAAATATGCTATTGTATATAAATGGGCTGTTGTAGAACTGTTCTTCATCTTTACAGTGCTGTTGTATAGAAATATGCTGAATTTTCTGCTCTGATTGTTGCTCAAAGAAATTTAGCAAAAAAATGGGGTCTTGGGAGACGCCGCTGCTGCTTGAGGCCCTTGAGAGGCCCTTCGTGTCGTGATGATTTTACAGGTACCCCGAGAGGCCCTTGAGTTTGCCGGAATGTCGATTAACTTCCGTTCCGGCAAATTCGGGTACTCCATATGTCCTATTTTCAGCAAAGGTCATGCTGAAATTTTCCGTGAATTTTAGCATGACTTTGCTAAAAATTAGACATATGGGGTACTTTCTACTAATGCATGGGCCGGGGTATCTTAGTACTTAATTAAGTAGGATCAATTGCCCCTTTATTCTTCCTGCATTAAACCATAGGTGGCAATAGAGCCAAGTGATTAGGCCCAACTTAGAATTCTCCTCAGCATCGATAAACCCTAGATGATAAACCCAACATATGTGGCAAGAGCCAAGTGATTAGTGCCAAGTGATTAGGCCCAACCTAGGGTGCCTCGGCATCGATAAACCCTAAATGATGAAAACTTAACTTAGCATTTAGGGTGCCTCGGCGTCGACAAACCCTAAATGATGAAACCTTGGCTTTTAGGGTGCCTCGGTGTCGATGAGAATCTAAATGATGTACGCTTAGGCTTTTAGGGTGGCTCGGCATCGACAAACCCTAAATGATAAAAGCTTAGCTTTTAGGATGCCTCAGTGTCGTCAAACCCTAAATGTTGAGACCATGATCTTGTTCCTTGACAATAACCAACTTTTTGACCAAACTGTTTTCCTATTTAGAGCGAAACATGGCCAACAACGATGAGGCCAGCGGTTCGGGCGGCAAGCAATTCTGGGAGCTGTCCCAGGAGATGGAGGAACAACCTCACCGCTATGAGGACGCCGCGGAAGACACTGATCCTGACTACACAACCCCTAGTGGCGTCGGGGATGACACCACTGATGGTGCCGCCGAGGATGCCACCACTCATGATGGCGCCGCACACACAGATGGCAGCCAACCGAAGAAGCAAAGGAAGGACCGGTGCCCGAATGCGCTTAGCACCCTCAAGGAGGAATTTACTCAAGTGGACTCCGACGGGCATCCAACGGAGCCCAAACATATAGTCAAGGGGTACTCGCTTCAGCTCGGGTGCATTCTCCGAAGCACCGTCTCGATCAACACCGAGAACCTTAGGCATAAGGACCAAGGGAATTGGCGCAACCTCCTCTTCATGAAGCTGCACGAACGATACAAGTTCCCCGCCGATTTTGAAAACACACGCCTCTCAGGGAATAAAGTGAACAATGCCGCCCTCACGAGGATGAGCACGGCCCTGTCTACTTGGAGAAGCGCGGTGAAGAGAATGATTCATAAAGGTGATAGTTATGAGAAGATCAAGGCGAAATATTCTTTGATCAGCGAAGATGACTACAAGGAGTTCAAGATCAACTGCGAGAGCAGTGCAACCTCCGAATCAAGTCAGTGGGGGAAAGAAATGCGGGAGTTGAACTTAGGGGAACATAAACTCGGTCCCGGCGGTTACAGAGTGGCGGAGCCTATATGGGACAAGGAGGACGCGGAGCGTGCCGAGCAAGGCCTACCGCCCCACTTCGAGAAATACAGCGGTGACAAGCAGACCAGGAACTTTGTCAGGGTCCGGTACAAGGAGGACCCGATAACAAAGGAGCTTACCACGGATCCGAAGACCAGGGCGCTTGAGCTTGTTCTGGTAAGGAATACACCCCCACGTAATTAGCTCCATATGGTTGCACTCTAATTAATCCCCAATATTTCTAAATGGTTCACGTTCCTTCCGCAGGAAACTGAAAGCAGTAGCGTGGGGTCGTCTCAGAGCTCCCTTTTTGACACACCTTTAAATAGGGCTTTGAACGTAATGAAAAACAAGGATAAGCTCACTAAGCCGACGTCAGCTGGTCGTGTGGCCGGCAAAGGCTTATCCACAAAATGGGGGTCATACTATACCACTGTTGTGCGGAAGGAGAAAAAGACCAGCTCGGAAAGCCAGACGCGCGAGGTTGAAGCACTCAAGGCACAAGTGGTGCGGATTCCGGAGCTTGTCCAAGAGCAAGTGGAACAACAACTGGGAACGAAGCTCAACGCCATGGTGCCTACGTTGATTCATGGGATGACGACGTGGATTGCGGGCGGCCAATAGGGGCCTCCCCCGGTTCCCAGCTTCACGGCCAGCAACTCGCACAGTGCGCAGGCGGCGCCATTGGTGTCTTCGGCGGCGCCATTGGTGTCTCCGGCGGAGGCGGTATTCGTGTCTCCAGCGCCGGCACGGGCATTGGAGCTTAATGCACCCGGGTGTACGCCGGCCGGCACCTCGCCAGCAAGCGCCCCCTCCGTCAGTTGCACGCCCGCCGTTGGTGGTGCCTCGACATTAGCCGAGCTCGACAGCATCACGGTAACTAAGCCTCTTGGCCGACGACTTCATCTCCTTGCCTTTGACTAGGCATCCCTGACGCCCTACCTGTTTTCGCAGGGCGTCGCCGACGTTCCTTGCACTCTTATGCACTTCGTGGGTGGCAAGTTGGTCGATGTCACCAAGGGAAGAATCGTTCAACCGGGCAACCGCATGTTCCACGGTAATACGATGACACCCACAGTGTATAGGGTTGAAGTGGTTCGGGTGCTGCCAGGCTGTGACGAGCTGTTACCTCCGATTCGACCCGCTGGGGCTGATGAAGAAGATGAGATGACCCTCAGCGCCTGCGTAAACTGGCCCCTGCTTTGGCCGAAGAGCCAGATTTGTTTGGGGGCGGGGGACACCACCCCACAGACAAGACCGCTAGTCGTGCCGGCGCCAAGCCATGGCAAGAACGCCGCAACGCTACCAGACCTGTCGGACATCCCTATGGCAGAGGATACGGACATCCCTATGGCACAGGATCCGGATGACACGACGACAATGACAACGGTACATTTACCAATGTCGATAAGTACTTTGCCGAACATGGGTATGCTGACGAGTTCTGCGGGCCTCTTTCTCAAGAACCCAACCAAGACGACCGCAATCTAGCTTATACGGCGGAGAAATCCAATTGCAACAGGCGTCGTCTGGCATTCAGTTCTCAGGAGACGCCTCCAGCTCCTGCCTTCACCGAGCCTCAGACAGCTGAGGTGCGAAATATTATCAGCCCCAACACGCTCAAGAAGGCGGTCTGTGAGCAGAACTCGGTCCCATTACAGGAGATCAAGAAGAAGGGACGGAAATGAAAGACTAACAAGGGCGCCGGTGCGAGCCAGCCGGCACCGAGTTCGATCCGTGCTCAGGACGGGCCACCTTCACCTAAGGATATCTCGAGGAGGGTGCATGTGGCGGGTAGGGCGATGCTACCACAAAATATGCTCAATGCTGCAACCGGTGCTATGCGGAGTCTGCACGACAGTGTTCTTTCTTTGGAGAAGCGGCCTCTCAGAGAGAATGATGTGGCATACCCGGTTTTCGTGGCCAAGGTACCAGAGGGCAAGGGCTTTGTGGATGGCAACATCGGGGGTACGATCGTCCTGCGGTTTGATGACATCTTTGCTATGTTTAATCTTCATCCGCTGCACTACACCTTCGTTCGGCTATTTTCGCTGAGTATGGAGATGCGGACCATTAGAGACAAGACCCCAGACATCGTGATAGTCGACCCCTTTTACATGCGTGCCAAGCACTTGAGCAGCGCTGGGGACAGCCAAGTTGTGAGTTCACACCTCGAAGGCGTGATTCTGGCAAACCCAGATAAGGATAACTTCCTTGTGGCTTACTTTCCCGAGTAAGTCATCCCTTAACCGCCCCGTAACATATGATTTCTTAGATTTCGATCGTTCTTTTTTTTCTAACATTCCGTGTTCTGTGCAGTGACACACATTGCACACTCATCCTCCTTAGCCCGAAATATTCCATGGCCACGTATTTCGACCCGAACCGTAACTCCAAGATAGACTACACAAATGTCAAGAAAGTTCCTGATGATGTTCTCCCCGGCTACGCCAAATCTGGAGGCACCTTCACTAGGGCAGTTCGTAAGTACGGCAAGCACACCTTCTCACACAATACGAAGTTCTGCTGCGTCAAGCAGCCGCCTGGAGGTCAGAAGGATGCCTACTACGCCCTCCATCACATGCGGGCGATCGTAAGGGACCATCATCACCTCCTGCTACCAGATAGTCTCAAAGATTGGGCCGCGAGGTTGTCGGCAACCCAGGACGCGGACCTCAGACAAGAATTCTTTCGCATCTAGTCAGAGTTTGCGGATATCATCCATCAATATGTCCTTCATACCTCGGGGCAGTTCTTCCGCATATATCAACTGTCCAACAGCGAGATGGATGGAATGCTACAAATGCAGGGTGACAACGACCGCGATTTCATGACCATCACGACAGACAACGGCTTCATCCATGCTCCTGTCCGATGAGTCGAGTCGAAAGTAGTGATGTGTAGTTCTGAAACATTGATTGGCTCATGTTGTAATTAAACTTTAATGAATTCGTATGTCTCTTTGGTTTGGACAATCGTTCAACTTAGTTGTAATCGATGCTATTTATTAGTAGGACCATGAATCGTGCTATTAATGTCTTGCTTTTCTCTTTCGATCCTTTCGTTGCATACTTACATATTGCTTATGTATTGTCTGTTGTTTGGCTTGTGCATAGAGATGCCGTCGTATGTTGTGTACAAGGGTAAGGTTCCCGGAGTCTACGACGACTGGGAGGAGTGTCGGAGACAGGTTCACCGTTTCAGCGGTAACAGTTACAAAGAGTACACCACTAGGGCGGAGGCCGAGTCTAGATACGCCCGCTATCTAGCGGGAGAGAGGAGGGAGCGTTGGAGGAACCGGATGAAGACCAGTTTGATCGCGATGATGCTCATCGTGATGACCGCAGCTCTCTTCTATGTGATGGTAGTTTAGATGATCGATATCGACTTGTAATGTGAAGACAAACTCGATACTCGCGGTCTTGAGACTTGTAATGTTTTATCTTTGTTTGGTCTTTTGAATTCGCAGACTAATATGATGAATTGTATTCAGAGACTAATTTTCTATTGTATTCGATGAATCTGATGTTGTCGTGTGCTGCTGTCTATATTTTGTCCAATTATATATTTTGTAACCTGTGCAAAAATCAGAAAAGTCAAAAGAAAATATTCATACTAATGGCGCATGACCTCCAGGTGCGCCATTAGTATGCCAAAGGATACTAATGGCACATCACCTCAGGGTGTGCCATTAGTATGACAAAGCACATGGTTACGTATGGCCCCTCGGGAGGCACACTAATGGCGCATGTTCTTACATACTAATGGCGCACTACGTGGTGCACCATTAGTATACCAGATACTAATGGCGCACCAGTGGTGCGCCATTAGTAAAAAATACTAGTGGCATGCTACTAATGGCGCACCGGTAGTGCGCCATTAGTAGGCAAAAACCGATGCGCAATTAGTAGGCCTTTTCCTAGTAGTGTAAGGTACACATCAATAACCTGTATATCGAATATACCCTTGTTCACTTTGCCATCCTTCTTATCCACCAAATATTCAGGGCACCTCCGCTTCCAGTGACCATTTCCTTTGCACTGTAAGCACTCAGTTTCAGGCTTTGGTCCAGCTTTGGTCTTCTTCGCGGGAGTGACAACTTGCTTGCCATTCTACTTGAAGTTTCCTTTCTTTTCCTTTGCCCTTTTCTTGAAACTAGTGGTCTTGTCAATCATCAACACTTGATGCTCTTTCTTGATTTCTACCTTCGTCGATTTCATCATCATGAAGAGCTCGGGAATCGTTTTCGTCATCCCTTGCATTATAGTTCATCACGAAGTTCCAGTAACTTGGTGATGGTGACTAGAGAAATCTGCCAATCACTATCTTATCTAGAAGATTAACTCCCACTTGATTTAAGAGATTGTAGTACTCAGACAATCTAAGTACTTGCTCACTAGTTAAGCAATTCTCCTCCATCTTTTAGGCGAAGTATTTGTCAAAGGTCCCATACCCCTTGACACGGGCATGAGTCTGAAATACCAATTTCATCTCTTGAAACATCTTATATGTTCCATGACGTTTCAAAAACATTTTTGTAGTCCCGGTTCTAAGCCATAAAGCATGGTGCACAAAACTATCAAGTAGTCATCATATTGAGCTAGCCAAACGTTCATAATGTCTGCATCTGCTCCTGCAATAGGTCTGTCACCCAGCGGTGCATAAAGGACATAATTCTTCTGTATAGCAATGAGGATAAACCTCAGATCACGGACCAAGTCCGCATCATTGCTACTAACATCTTTCAACTTAGTTTTCTCTAGGAACACATATAAAATATAAGGAAGCAACAACGCGAGCTATTGATCTACAACATAATTTGCAAAATACTACCAGGACTAAGTTCATGATAAATTAAAGTTCAATTAATCATATTACTTAAGAACTCCCACTTAGATAGACATCCCTCTAATCCTCTAAGTGATCACGTGATCCAAATCAACTAAACCATGTCCGATCATCACGTGAGATGGAGTAGTTTCAATGGTGAACATCACTATGTTGATCATATCTACTATATGATTCACGCTCGACCTTTTGGTCTCCGTGTTCCGAGGCCATATCTGTTATATGCTAGGCTCATCATGTTTAACCTGAGTATTCCGCGTGTGCAACTACTTTGCACCCGTTGTATTTGAACGTAGAGCCTATCACACCCGATCATCACGTGGTGTCTCAGCATGAAGAACTTTCTCAATGGTGCATACTCAGGGAGAACACTTATACTTTGATAATTTAGTGAGGGATCATCTTATAATGCTACCGCCAATCAAAGCAAGATAAGATGCATAAAAGATAAACATCACATGCAATCAATATAAGTGATATGATATGGCCATCATCATCTTGTGCTTGTGATCTCCATCTTCGAAGCACCGTCATGATCACTATCATTACCGGCGCGACACCTTGATCTCCATCGTAGCATCGTTGTCATCTCGCCAATCTTATGCTTCTACGACTATCGCTGCTGCTTAGTGATAAAGTAAAGCATTACAGGGCGATTGCATTGCACACAATAAAGCGACAACCATATGGCTCCTGCTAGTTGCCGATAACTCAGTTACAAAAACATGATCATCTCATACAATAAAATTTAGCATCATGTCTTGACCATATCACATCACAGCATGCCCTGCAAAAACAAGTTAGACGTCCTCTACTTTGTTGTTGCAAGTTTTACGTGGTTGCTACGGGCTGAGCAAGAACCATTCTTACCTACACATCAAAACCACAATGATAGTTTGTCAAGTTGGTGTTGTTTTAACCTTTGCAAGTACCGGGCATAGCCACACTCGGTTCAACTAAAGTTGGAGAAACTGACACCCGCCAGCCACCTATGTGCAAAGCACGTCGGTAGAACCAATCTCGCATAAGTGTACGCGTAATATCGGTCCGGGCCGCATCATCCAACAATACCGCCGAACCAAAGTATGACATGCTGGTAAGCAGTATGACTTGTATCGCCCACAACTCACTTGTGTTCTACTCATGCATATGACATCTACGCATAAAACCAGGCTCAGATGCCACTGTTGGGGAACGTAGTAATTTCAAAAAAATTCCTACGCACAAGCAAGATCATGGTGATGCATAGCAACGAGAGGGGAGAGTGTTGTCTACATACCCTTGTAGACCGTAAGCGGAAGCCTTAGCACAATGCGGTGGATGTAGTCGTACATCTTCACGATCCGACCGATCAAGTACCGAACGTACGGCACCTCCGAGTTTAGCACACGTTCAGCCCGATGACATCCCTCGAACTCCGATCCAGCCGAGTGTTGCGGGAGAGTTTTGTCAGCACGATGGCGCGATGATGATGATGATGTTCTACTGACGCAGGGCTTCGCCTAAGCGCCGCTACAGTATTATCGAGGTGGACTATGTTGGAGGGGCGCACCGCACACGGCTAAAAGATCAAACAATCAATTGTTGTGTCTATGGGGTGCCCCCTGCCCCCGTATATAAAGGAGCAAGGGGGGGTGCGGCCGACCAAGGGAGAGGGCGCGCCGGGAGGAGTCCTACTCCCATCGGGAGTAGGACCCCCCCCCCTTTCCTAGTTGGATTAGGACTTGGGAGGGGGAAGGAGTGGAGGAGAAGGAAGGGGGGGCGCTGCCCCCTCTCCTTGTCCTATTCGGACTGGGGGGGAGGGGCGCGCGGCCAAGCCCTAGCCGCCTCTCCTCTCTTCCACATAGGCCCACTAAGGCCCATTATGTTCCCGGGGGGTTCCGGTAACCTCCCGGTACTCCGGTAAAATCCTGATTTCACCCGGAACACTTCCGATATCCAAACATAGGATTCCAATATATCAATCTTCATGTCTCGACCATTTCGAGACTCCTCGTCATGTCCGTGATCACATCCGGGACTCCAAACAACCTACGGTACATCAAAACATATAAACTCATAATATAATTGTCATCGTAATGTTAAGCGTGCGGACCCTACGGGTTCGAGAACTATGTAGACATGACCGAGACACGTCTCCGGTCAATAACCAATAGCGGAACCTGGATGCTCATATTGGCTCCCACATATTCTACGAAGATCTTTATCGGTCAGACCGCATAACAACATACATTGTTCCCTTTATCATTGGTATGTTACTTGCCCGAGATCCGATCGTCGGTATCTCAATACCTAGTTCAATCTCATTACCGGCAAGTCTCTTTACTCGTTCCGTAATACATCATCCCGCAACTAACTCATTAGTTGCAATGCTTCCAAGGCTTAAGTGATGTGTATTACCGAGAGGGCCCAGAGATACCTCTTCGACAATCGGAGTGACAAATCCTAATCTCGAAATACGCCAACCCAACAAGTACCTTTGGAGACACCTATAGAGAACCATTATAATCACCTAGTTACATTGTGATGTTTCGTAGAACACAAAGTGTTCCTCCGGTAAACGGGAGTTGCATAATCTCATAGTCATAGGAACATGTATAAGTCATGAAGAAAGCAGTAGCAACATACTAAACGATCAAGTGCTAAGCTAACGGAATGGGTCAAGTCAATCACATCATTCTCCTAATGATGTGATCCCGTTAATCAAATGACAACTCTTTGTCCATGGCTAGGAAACCTAACCATCTTTGATAAACGAGCTAGTCAAGTGGCATACTAGTGACACTTAGTTTGTCTATGTATTCACACATGTATCATGTTTCCGGTTAATACAATTCTAGCATGAATAATAAACATTTATCATGAAATAAGGAAATAAATAATAACTTTATTATTGCCTCTAGGGCATATTTCCTTCAGTCTCCACTATGTCCTTAGATTGATGTTGCTATGACTTTGCTATGCTTAATGCTTGTCACTTTGGGCCCGGGTGCCATGATTTCAGATCTGAACGGTTTATGAATTCATCATTATATCCATGTGTTAGATCCGATCTTGCAAGTTATAGTCACCTACTACGTGTTATGTTTCGACAACCCCAGAGTGACAACAACCAGGCCCACTCTCGGTGATGAACGTAGTTTGAGGAGTTCATGTATTCATTATGTGTTAATGCTTTGTTCCGGTTCTCTATTAAAAGGAGGCCTTAATATCCCTTAGTTTCCAAAATGGACCCCGTTGCCATGGGAGGGTAGGACAAAATATGTGATGCAAGTTCTTTTAATAAAGCACATATGACTATTTATGGAATACATGCCTACATTACATCAATGAACTGGAGCTAGTGCCGTATCGCCCTAGGTTATAACTGTCACATGATGGATATCATCCAACAAGTCACCGATCCAATGCCTACGAATTTATCATATATTGTTCTTGTGAAGTTACTACCATTGCTACTGCTATCGTTACTGCTACAATATCACTGCTATCATTGTTACAGTTACTGTTACTACTGCTGCTACTATCAAAACTATCAAACTACTTTGCTACTGATCACTTTACTGTAGATAATTAATCTCCAGGTTTGGTTGAATTGACAACTCAACTGCTAATACCTTCAAATATTCTTTGGCTCCCCTTGTGTCGAATCTATAAATTTGGGTTAAATACTTATCGTCGAAAACTGTTGCGATCCCCTATACTTGTGGGTTATCAAGACCTTTTTCTGGCGCCGTTGCTGGGGAGCATAGCTATATTTGTTGAGTCACTTGGGATTATTATCAATTTATCACTATGAAGAATCTGAAGGATCCAAAGACTAAGATATTTCCCTCGAGGACAAGGGGAGGTAAGGAATTGCCATCCAGTTCTGTTTAGATTCACCTTATGTTATGAGTAAACTCGCAACACCACCACCACATGCTATTAATTCTGATATGTCGCAAGTTATTGATGATGATGCTTATACTATGAATGATGCTTATGATGATGCTAGTACCATGCTTTATAATGATGATGTGCCACTTGGTGAATTTCTTGATGAACAAATTGCTAGAGTAATACAACATGATGTTGTTGAATCTGATGATGAGCTTGAAACTGAAACTCCTGAAACACCTGCTAGAGCTAGCCCTCCTAGATATGAATTGCCTAAGGTACCGGGAGGCTATGTTATGAGTGAAGAGGCAACTAGAGATATTCTTGCTTGTAAGGATAGAGATGATCTAGAGAAATTATTACACAAGTATAAAGAAAAATCTTTGAATGCTAGAACGAAATGTGATCCTAAGTTCGCTACTTCACCTATTGTTATTGCTGATAAGGATTATGAATTCTCTGTTGACCCAGTTAATTAATTTGGTTGAATCTGAGCCTTTCCATGGTTATGAAACTGAAACTGTTGTGGCACATCTTACTAAGTTGAATGATATAGCCACCCTTTTTACTCATGATGAGAAAACTCAATACTACTTTATTCTCAAATTATTTCCTTTCTCATTACAGGGTGATGCTAAAGCTTGGTACAATACTCTTGCTCCTGGTTGTGTGCGTAGCCCCCAGGATATGATTTACTACTTCTCTGAAAAATATTTTCCTGCTCATAAGAAACAAGCTACCTTACAGGAAATATTTAACTTTGTGCAAAGTAAAGAAGAGAGTCTCCAACAAGCTTGGGGGAGGCTTTGCCAGTTACTTAATGCTTTCCCTGATCATCCTCTTAAGAAAAATGAAATACTTGATATCTTCTATAATGGACTAACCGATGCTTCTAGGGACTTCCTAGATAGTTGTGCTGGTTGTATTTTCAGGGAATGAACTATTGCTCAAGCTGAAGAATTATTGAATAACATATTGAAAAATTATGATGATTGGACTATTCCTGAACCATCGCCTAAACCCACTCCAAAGAAGAGGGGTATATTATATCTCAGTCTTGAAGATATGCAAGAGGCAAGGAAATCTATGAAAGAAAAAGGTATTAAGGTCAAGGATGTTAAAAAATTACCACCTATCAAAGAAATACATGGGATTGAAGCACCACCACCATCCCAAGGTGGTAGAGGTAAAATCTTAAATGAAATTCAATGATGGTGATGATCCTCATAATAAACATCCTAGTCAATGCCTTTATGAGTTTCACAATTACATTAGAAAGCAAGATCACTTCAATGCAAATGTTATGAAACAATTGAAATATAATTCTGATATGATTGCTCGCTTAAGTGACTTGTTATTTGGAATCTCAAAAATGTTAGAGGTGTTGGAAAACATGCTTCTATGGTTCAAACCCAATTAGAACAAGTTGCTAAATCACAAAGAGAATTACTTGATGAAATGAATCATAATATGCATGACTTTGCTGTTAGAGTTGCAACTAGAGGAGGTAAAATGACTCGGGAACCACTTTATGCTAAGGGACACCCAAAAAGAATTGAACAAGATTCACAAGGAAATAACACTAGTGCGCCTAGTCCTTCTAAAAAGAAAAAGAAAAAGAAAAATGATAGGACTTTGCATGCTTCTAGTGAACCTGAAATAGACAAACCTCCTGATAATGAAAATGAAACTTCTATGTCTGATGCTGAAACTCAATCTGGTATAATGAACATCCACCTAGTGATAATGAAAAAAGACAATGATGAATTTCATGAAGACACTCAACCAAATAATGAGAAAGAACCAGATAATGATGTTGAGATAGAAGCACCTGTTGATCTAGATATGATAAAAGAGACTTTGTTGCAAGAAAACATGGTAAAGAAAGAGAACTGTGGGTTCAAAAACCTATGCCTTTTCCACCCAAGTCAACTAAAAAGAAAGATGATGAATAATTTGAACGGTTTGCTGAAATGTTGATGCCAGTCTTTTTGCGTACTCGCTTGACTGACATCTTAAAAATGCCTCCTTATGCAAAGTATATGAAACACATCATCACAAATAAGAGAAAAATACTGGAAGCTGAAATCTCAACTATCTTGCTAACTATACTTTTAAACATGGAGTACCTAAAACACTTGGAGATCCGGGAATACCAACTATACCTCGCTCTATCAAAAAGAATTATGTGAAAACTGCTTTCTGTGAGTTAGGGGCTGGTGTTAGTGTTATGCCTTTCTCTTTATACAAAATATTTGACTTGAATAAACTCACACCTACTGAAATATCTTTGCAAATGGCTGACAAATCAACTGCCATACCTATCGGTATCTGTGAGGATGTGCCCGTTGTTGTTGCTAATGTTACTATTTTGACTGACTTTGTTATACTTGAGATGCCCGAGGAAGACAACATGTCGATTATCCTTGGTAGACCCTTCTTGAATACTGCAGGGGTTGTTATTGATTGCAATAAAAGCAAGATCACTTTTCATATTAATGGTAATGAGCATACGGTGCACTTTTTGAAGAAACAATTCCAAGTGAATGGTATTAATGTTATTGAAAAATCTCCAACAATCACCATTGGAAGTTTTCAAATACCTCTACCTACTATCAAAAAGAAATATGAAATGCTTATTGTTGGGGAAATGCATATCCCCATTGAGGTAACTTAGTGATTTACGAAAGTTCTTCGGTTTCATGCTAATCGAAAGTGGTTGTTAATAAGACCTGATCAACCTCATTAATGAATCATTTTTGAATGGCATGAAGTTGATGAATTTAGTGAGCACTATTTTCTATCCCTACCTTTTTGTTTTCTGTTTTTATTAGTTAATAAAATAAAATGCCATGTTTTGTCTGTTTTCTGGATTTCCCGTGCAATAAAAAAAATGACCCCAAAATAAAAGTTCTCAAAATGCTCTGAAAACCTGATATGATTTTTTTCTGAATATTTAAGTTTTTTTTGGTGCAAATATTACCAGAGGGAGATGCACCAGGTGGGCACAACACACCTAGGCGCGCCAGGACCCCTAGACGCGCCCTGGTGGGTTGTGGTCCCCATGTGGGCCCCCTCATTTATCTCTTTAGCCCACATCATCACTTACCTCCAGAAAAAAATCCCCACTGCTCTCTCTCCCGTGTTCTTGAGCTCAAACCCGCGGATTTCAATCTCTTAGCTCGAAGCTCCATTTCCGAAACTATTTCGAGGGATTGTTGCTTGGTATGTGACTCCACCATTTGTCCAATTAGTTTTTGTTTTAGTGGTTTATACTTTGAATAATTTTCTACTCTTGGTGCTCCTGTAGATGAGCTTGCATGATGAATTCTTAGTGTTCTAAGTAGTTTGAATGCTTGCTATGGCCTCTATGTATCCCTAGGCGTAGTTGCTATCAATCTTATGAAGTTTTGTTGACAAATCTTTGTCACCTCAAAAATTTTATTTTCAGAAATTGTACGCGAACATGAATATCTTCAGGAAGTTTGGCTCGAGGAAGAACTCCAAGGGTGTTATTGGGGAGTCTTCTGACAATGATCTCCACCCTCGGAGGTTGGCGGAAGTACGACCGTGTGAATGGCCGCACATCCCGTTCCTACAAGAGGCTGGAAGTTTTGAGGAGATCATGCAATATATTGCTAATGCCGGTCTCACCGACTTCATCGCACATAAGTGTGATCAGCACCAAATCCTCACAAACATCTTTGTTCAAAGTTTTACTTTCCTGCCTAGGAATAATCCTCCTAAAGTGAGCTTTGATTTATATGCTGAAAATCATCAAATACCGCTTACTGAATTTTGTAACATATGCATGATCCCTTCTGATGGGAGCTTGGCTGAGCCTAGGCCAGCCGAGTTTGAGGCCTTTTATCGCACTTTGACTACGTGTGCTGAGAGGGAGTGTCAGCTATCACTACTGCTGACTTACATTTTCCTGCTATTCGTTACTTTGCACTTTTCATTCTAAATGCCTGCTTGCTAGAGAGAAGGTAGGTGGACTTAGTTCACCGGACCTTGTCGTTTTACGTCATGCACTTGAGGGCGACAACATGCATAGCTTGGGAGCTATCATGGCTCGTCGCCCGCAGCTTAATAAATCTCAAGGTCAAATACATGGTGGGATTTTTTCTACTAATTTGGCGGCTCACTTTGAGGTTGAGATACGCCCTCATGACTATCCTCTAACCCGGGTTTACCTAGACCGAGCGGCCATGGATCACCACCATTTCACTAATAATAAATCTCCTGACATCCCCGTTCCTTATAACCTGGTTTTTAGTGTAGACACTCGTGATATTATTCCATTACCTTCTCCTGCTTTGTTTGATCTTGTTGCCAGGGGCGGATACAGGATTATGCATGCACACATCGTCGCCTATCGGAACGCTCAGGATGATGCGAAGGCAGCACAGGATGAGCCTCAGCAGTGGGATGCATGGATGTCCGCTCCTCAACAGCCCTTCTACCCTCCAGGCTACTGATCAACTACCAAGATAGGCCAAAAGCCTAAGCTTGGGGGAGTACGTGTTTCTCACCGACATTACATTCATGTCCACATACTTCGTTTGTCGGTGTTCACACTTTTTCATTGTATCATCCACACGGCGAGACCCGGAATAACTGGAAGTCTTCTAGAGCATCGGTCTCGGGGCGTCACAACTCTCCCACACTAACAGAGGATCTCGAGCCGAGATCATAGGGATGGCACCAGAGAGAAGTGGAAAAGGAAGAGGTAAAACAAAGTTGCTTCTACAACAAACGTGAAACCAACAAACCTTGGAGGGTTGAACAACTTGAAAGAAATAATACAACAGAGATGAACGAGATTACAAACACTACATTAGCAAAGAGGAACAAGGAACACCGACAATAATGAAGAGCTTATGTGACAAGAAAGACATTGAAACCACTCTGGTTAAAAGAAGATAGAGAAGGAATTAGAATGAAATAATTTGGATAGCACTCCGGCTGAAAATGGAAAGAATTAGAATCATGAACTTGAGAAGATTGGATGATACTTGATGAAATCAACAACACACTGCATCCGGAACTACTGCAAGAATGGCACAAGGGGTAAGAAAGATTTCAGACAACACCCCGGTTGAAAAGAGAGGGAAAACTTGATAGGATGAGAGAACTTGGATGGAGGAGATGACACTCCTATTAACTGGACCAGAAAGGAAAAGAACATGATCTTGATATGACAAGATGATGGTTTGAAGAGTGCAATATCACAAAGCCCCCGGAATGAATAATGGAGTGAAAAGAATGAATAAGATCAACACCTTCTACTAGAAATGAGTTTGAAAACATCCTTACGAAGAAGGGTTGAGTGTAGTTGTTGGAAAATCAACAATGAAAAGCACAAGCTTGTTGTGGGCTTATGGAACCATCTCAAAACTTGAGGTGAAATTCTGCCACTACCAAAATCAATTGCTTTCTTGAGAGCAACGAAGAGATGAAAACTTCTTTCACCACGAGAATAGGAGGAAACTTGGCTCATGGATACTCACCACAATAGAAACACTCCTTAGGGAAGGCTTTAGGTGAAATCTATACCAAGATACTCCAACAAAGATATTATTATGGCTTGAAACAATTCATGATCGTAGAGAAAATGATGGTTTTACAATATCTTATTCCTGACAACTTGTGAATCATGAAACATGAAGGGAAATTGCCAAGAATGACATAGTACCACCTCAAAAGATAAGGTAGAAAGAATTGCACTTCTAAATGCAAGAAGAAGAAGACTTGAACTCCTTCAATAAGAATCTTGACGAATACTTTGAGAACAAATGAAAACTTTTGATGAACCACCATGTTGAGCCTTTGTGAGAACACCGGTAACAAAAGAATGATCAAACAAAAGGAAAGAGAAGTTGAAAACACAAGGTGAAGTCTTGGAATGATTTAGATGGAGCTTCGTGACTAGATAACCGAGAAAACTTGGATCTCCGGAAAGAAAAGATGAACAACTTGAAACCGAGAATTAATTCGTCATGAACAAACTCCGAAGGAAGGGATTAATCCTTTAGATGAAACAAGAATAAGAATATTATGCGTATCCTTCATCAATTTAAATTGATGACAAGCAAAGGATTTAGCATACTACTTATCTCATTTGAAAATGGATTAATATATCTCAAACTTGGGAAAGTCTTGAACGACTCACCTGTAGGATTTTTGAAAGAACAAATGGATTGATATGATACAACGGAATAGGGATCTTAAAAAAACATCAGAAGAATTGACAACGAGCGAAATACCGGAAGGATTAGAAAATGAATAATGATACTTGAGGAAATTTAGATACGAAAGAACGAAGAGATCATGAGCTGACTAGAGAATACTTGAACGATGCACCAGAAGAATATGGAGATGAACGAAGAGGCATCAATTCTGAATAATTGGAGAATGAAGCTAAAAACTAAGAACGAAGAAATCTTCTAGAATGATGGCCTCCGGATGATCTAGAAGGAAAGCAACTTCTGAAATGCTTCGGATGGTTATGAAAGAATTCTTGATGATTGGAACAATTATGAGGATGGCATGAAGCTTGAACCATGAATCTTTAAGAGAACAGACCAAGATTTAGGAAAAATTCTTCGTTGGCCTTTAAATGTTGAGAATGATGATAAGAACCACCATGACAATTAATGAGACACTCCGGAGCATTGAAGAATAGAAATGTTGAACCAACGATGAAAATATTTTGAAAGCGATCTTGGAGAAGGAATATGACTGATGATAATTCATTCTTACGTCAAACTTTGAAAAAGAATTTGAGAATAACTCCGGAAAATTTAGACGAGTCAGGTAAGATCCTGGAAAAAGACCTATGGGTTAGGGCCCACTCAAAGATACACCGTTGAACGATTTTTGAAAAGAGAGATTGCACCGGTTGAATTAAATGGCTTGAATGAGGTAACAACCTCGAAATAGCTTGAATTGATGTAGGGTGGAAACACGAATCTTCATAGATATCTTCAGCACTCCGGAACAATTGAATAGCAAGTGGGGAATGATTATGAGGAGCACCGGCATGTGAAAACATTTGAAACAAGGATAGGGATATGATCGACACCGAAAGCTTGAATTGAATCCACCGGAAAGGAATACGAGAATGAAGAATGATGAACTTGAACTCCTGAGCATCTTCACGAGGAAACACCAGAAAAGAACATTGAAGGAAAAAAATGGAGCGACTTCTCATGAATAAAATGGATACTTGATTAAGATATATGAGTCCTTGAAGTTAAGGGTGGGATGGTGGGAAACAAAGGCAACTTGGGACGGATGAAACAAACACCGTTGCAAAGAACTGAGAATTAATCCACCAAATATTGAAAGGATAGGATTAACTTGAAGAGAAGCACACCAGTTGGGAAAGAATTGACATGACAATCTCAATGATCAAGAAGGATTGGTATTCAAATAGAAATATGAGAACACCGCTTAGGAAAGGTATGGAATCAACACTTGACTTTTAAACAACTTGAATACCACAAATCAAAACAAAACATAGGATTCCGCCCTTGCAGAATAAGTCAGAAACAAACATATGATAGAGATTCCACCCAAAGTGTTCGCGATGAGGCCCCACGGGCATGACGTATAGCGGACATCATGAATGACAAACAAGATGTCCCCGAATCAACATAGCCAAGGATTCTTTAAGATGCCTCGCGACCACTGTAAATCGACTATGAAAAGCGAACTGCTAGACGTTGGACCCCAATCTCAAAGCATACATCTGCCAGAAACAAATCCTGGGTAACTACTTGAATTCCCACCTATTAACTCCCGAAACTTTCTGGTTATGCAATCTGGTGTTGGGGATACAGGGAGGCACAAATATCTCACAAAACTAACAAATCCTACACTCCAACTGTGTCCATCCTTCAACACATAACCAAGAAAAATCTAGAAATCGTTTACCTTAGACCTTCGAATGCACTTCGATACTAGTCATGGAAGATCATCCATGCTATTGATACGTCTCCAACATATCTATAATTTTTGGTTGTTCCATGCTATTATATTATCTGGTTTGGATGTTTAATGGGCTTAATTATGCAATTTTATATGATTTTTGGGACTAACCTATTAACCGGAGGCTCCGTGCAAATTGCTATTTTTTTGCCTATTTTAGTGTTTCGCAGAAAAGGAATATCAAACGGAGTCCAAAAGGAATGAAACCTTCGGGAGAATCATTTTTGGAACAAACGCAATCCAGGAGACTTCGAGTGGATGTCAAGGAAGCAACGAGGTGGCCACAAGGTAGGAGGGCGTAGGCGCGTCCCCCACCCTCGTGGGACCCTCGTGGCTCCATCGACCTACTTCTTTCGCCTATATATACTCATATACCCCGAAAACATCCAGGAGCACCACGAAACCCTATTTCCACCGTTGCAACCTTCTGTACCCGTGAGATCCCATCTTGGGGCCTTTTCCGGCGCTCCACTGGAGGGGGAATCGATCATGGAGGGCTTCTACATCAACACCATAGCCTCTCCGATGATGTGTGAGTAGTTTGCCACAGACCTTCAGGTCCATAGTTATTAGCTAGATGGCTTCTTCTTTCTCTTTGATTCTCAATACAAAGTTCTCATTGATCTTCTTGGAGATCTATTCAATGTAATACTTTTTGCGGTGTGTTTTTGAGACCCGATGAATTGTTGGTTTATGATCAAGATTATCTATGAACAATATTTGATTCTTCTCTGAATTCTTATATGTATGATTTGATTTCTTTGCAAGTATCTTTCAATTATCAGTTTGGTTTGGCCTACTGGATTGATCTTTCTTGCAATGGGAGAAGTGATTACCTTTGGGTTCAATCTTGCGGTGTCCTTTCCCAGTGATAGCAGGGGCAGCAAGGCACGTATTGTTTTTTTACCATCGATGATAAAAAGATGGGGTTTATATCATATTGCTTGAGTTTATCCCTCTACATCATGTCATCTTGCTTAATGGGTTACTCTGTTCTTATGAACTTAATACTCTAGATGCATGCTAGATAGCGGTCGATGTGTGGAGTAATAGTAGTACATGCAGAATCGTTTCGATCTACTTGTCACAGATGTGATGCCTATATACATGATCATGCCTAGATATTCTCATAACTATGCGCTTTTCAATCAATTGCCCGACAGTAATTTGTTCACCCACGGTAAGATATGCTATCTTGAGAGAAGCCATTAGTGAAACCTATGGCCCACGGGTCTCTTTTCCATCGTATTATATCTCTTTTATTTACATTGCATCTCATTTACTATTTTGTAATCTTTACTTTTCAATCTATACAACAAAAATACCAAAAATATTTATCTTATTATCTCTATCAGATGTCACTTTTGCAAGTGGCCATGAAGGGATTGACAACCCCGTTATCGCGTTGGTTGCAAGGTTCTTATCTGTTTGTGCGGGTACAAGGCGACTTGCGTGTAACCTCCTACTGGATTGATACCTTGGTTCTCAAAAACTAAGGGAAATACTTACGCTACTTTGCTGCATCACCCTTTCCTCTTCAAGGGAAAACCAACGCATGCTCAAGAGGTAGCAAGAAGGATTTCTGGCGCCATTGCCGGGGAGGCTTACGCCAAGTCAAGTCAACATTTGATCTCTCGACAACTCACCGATTTCTGGCATCGTTGCCGGAAAGATCTACGCACAAGTCAAGACATACCAAGTACCCATCACAAACTCTTATCCCTCGCATTACATTATTTTCCATTTGCCTCTCATTTTCCTCTCCCCCACTTCACCCTTGCCGTTTTATTCACCCTTTTTCCGTTCGTCTCTTTTTGATTGCTTCTTGGGTGCTTGTGTGTTGGATTGTTTATTTCTATGGCTCAAGACAATACTAAATTGCGTGATTTTTCCAATACCAACAACAATGATTTTCTTAGCACTCCGATTGCTCCTATTACCGATGTTGAATCTTGCGAAATTAATGTTGTTTTATTGAATCTTGTCATGAAAGGTCAATTCTCTGGCCTTCTTAGTGAAGATGCCTCTACACATCTAAACAACTTTGTTGATTTGTGCGATATGAAAAAGAAGAGAGATGTGGATAATGATATTGTTAAATTGAAGTTATTTCCATTTTCGCTTAGAGATCATGCTAAAACTTGGTTCTCTTCTTTGCCTAAAAATAGAATTGATTCATGGAATAAGTGCAAAGATTCTTTTATCTCTAAGTATTTTCCTCCCGCTAAGACATCTCTCTTAGAAACGATATTATGAATTTTAAGCACCTTGATCATGAGCATGTTGCAC
The DNA here is from genome assembly GCF_002162155.2 of Triticum dicoccoides. Taxonomy (NCBI): domain Eukaryota; kingdom Viridiplantae; phylum Streptophyta; class Magnoliopsida; order Poales; family Poaceae; genus Triticum; species Triticum dicoccoides. The sequence continues at coordinate 134,975,694 of NC_041383.1, read as the reverse complement.
AAGCTTGGGAGATGATGAAACTAATGATACGTAATTGCCCTACACATGGTTTGAATTTATGGATGATTATACAAAAAATTTATGCCGGATTGAATTTTTCTTCTAGAAATCTTTTAGATTTGGCCGCGGGAGGCACTTTTATGTAAATCACTTTAGGAGAAGCCACTAAACTCCTAGATAATATTATGGTTAGTTATTATCAATGGCACACCGAAAGATCTACTAGTAAAAAGGTTCATGCAATTGAAGAGATTAATGTTTTGAGTGGAAAGATGGATGGACTTATGAATTCTTTTGCTAATAAGAGTGTTTCTTCTAATCATAATGATATGCCCTTATCCACTTTGATTGATAATAATAATGAATCTATGCATTTGAATTTTGTTGGTAGGGACAATTTTGGTAACAGCGCGTATAGAGGAAACTTTAATTCTAGGCCGTTCCCTAGTAATTCCTCTAATAATTATGGTAATTCCTACAACAATTCTTATGGAAATTTCAATAATATGCCCTCTGATTTTGAGACTAGTGTTAAAGAATTTATGATTTTGCAAAAGAATTTCAATGCTTTTCTTGAAGAAAAATTGCCTACGATTGATGAGTTGGCTAGGAACGTGGATAGAATTTCTCTTGAAGTTGATTCTTTGAAACTTAGATCTATTCCACCCAAGCATGATAACAATGAGTCTCTCAAAGCCATGAGAATTTCCATTGATGAGTGCAAAGAAAGAACCGCTAGGATGCGTGCTAAAAAGGATTGCTTTGTGAAAGCGTGTTCTTCTAGTTTTCATTATAATAAGGATGAAGATCTGAAAGTGATTGATGTGTCTCCTATTAAATCTTTGTTTTCCAATACGAATCTTGATAAAGATGGGACTGGAGATGACTCAACTTTAGCTAAAAGGCGTCCCAATGATTCGGAGTTTTTAGATCTTGATGCAAAAATTGGTAAAAGTCGGTTGAAGAGGTCAAAACTTTACATAGCAATGAACCCACTATTTTGGATTTCAAGGAATTTAATTATGATAGTTTCTCTTTGATAGATTGTATTTCCTTGTTGCAATCCGTGCTAAATTCTCCTCATGCTTACAGTCAAAATAAAGCTTTTACCAAACATATCGTTGATGCTTTAATGCAATCTTCTGAAGAAAAACTTGAATTATAAGTTTCTATCCCTAGTAAACTTTATGATGAGTGGGAACCTACTATTAAAATTAAGATTAAAAATCATGAATGCTATGCTTTGTGTGATTTGGGTGCTAGAATTTCCACGATTCCTAAAACTTTGTGTGATATGCTAGGTTTCTATGAATTTGATGATTGTTCTTTAAATTTGCATCTTGTGGATTCCACCATTAAGAAACCTATGGTAAGGATTAATGATGTTCTTATTGTTTCAAATAGGAATTATGTTCCCGTAGATTTCATTGTCCTTGATAAAGATTGTAATCCTTCATGTCCTATTATTCTTGGTAGACCTTTCCTTAGAACGATTGGTGCAATTATTGATATGAAAGAAGGAAATATTAGATTCCAAATTCCATTAAGGAAAGGCATGGAGCACTTTCCTAGGAATAAAATCAAATTACCTTATGAATCGATTATGAGAGCCACTTATGAATTGAATACCAAAGATGGTAATACCTAGATATATTCTTGTTTTTATGCCTAGCTAGGGGCGTTAAACGATAGCGCTTGTTAGCAGGAAACCCAATTTTAATTTTGTTCTTTACATTTTGTTCTTGTTTATTAATAAATAATTCATCTAGCCTCTGGTTAGATGTGCTTTTATGTTTTAATTAGTGTTTTTGCCAAGTAAAACCTTTAGGATAACCTACGGTGGTAGTTAATTTGATCTTGCTGAAAAACAAAAACTTTTGCACGCACGAGATTAGTTTTCATAAATAATAGAAACGTCCTTTTCAGTTCATTCGTTTCGTAGAAGATTAATAGACAAATTACCAAGAACTTCCTAATTTGGTAGAATTTTTTGGGTTCCATAAGTATTCTAGAGTTACAGATTTCTACAGATTGTTCTGTTTTTGACATATTCTGTTTTTGGTGTGTTGTTTGCTTATTTTGATGAATCTATGGCTAGTATCGGGGGTATGAACCATAGAGAAGTTGGAATACAATAGGTTTAACACCAATATAAATAAAGAATGAGTTCATTACATTACCTTAAAGTGGTGGTTTGTTTTCTTGCACTAACAGAGCTCATGAGATTTTCTGTTGAGTTTTGTGTTGTGAAGATTTCAAGTTTTGGGTAAAGATTTGATGGATTTTGGAATAAGGAGTGGCAAGAGACTAAGCTTGGGGATGCCCAAGGCACCCCAAGGTAAAATTCAAGGACAACCAAAAGCATAAGCTTGGGTATGCCCGGGAAGGCATCCCCTCTTTCGTCTTCGTCTATCGGTAACTTTACTTGAGGCTATATTTTTATTCACCACATGATATGTGTTTTGCTTGGAGCGTCTTGTATGTTTTGAGTCTTTGCTTTTTAGTTTATCACAATCATCCTTGCTGTACACACCTTTTGGAGAGACACACATGAATCAGAATTTATTAGAATACTCTATGTGCTTCACTTATATCTTTTGAGCTAGACAATTTTACTCTAGTGCTTCACTTATACCTTTTTAGAGCACGATGGTGGTTTTATTTTGTAGAAATTATTGATCTCTCATGATTCAATTATATTATTTTGAGAGTCTTAGAACATAATGGTAATTTGCTTTGGTTATAAAATTAGTCCTAATATGATGGGCATCCAAGTTGGGTAAAATAAAAACTTTCATATGGAGTGCATTAAACACTATGATAAATTTGATACTTGATAATTGTTTTGAGATATAAAGGTGGTAATGTTAGAGTCATGCTAGTTGGGTAATTATGAAATTGAGAAATACTTGTGTTAAAGTTGGCAAGTCCCGTAGCATGAACGCATGGTGAACGTTGTGTAACAAATTTGAAGCATGGGGTCTTCTTTGATTGCCTTCCTTATGAGTGGAGGTCAGGATCGCGCGATGGTTAACTCCTACCAACCCTTCCCCTAGGAGCATGCATATTAGTACTTTGCTTCGAGGGCCAATAAACATTTGCAATAAGTATATGAGTTCTTTATGACTAATGTAAGTCCATGGATTATACGCACTCTTACGCTTCCGCAATTTGCTAGCCTCTACGGTACCGTGCATTGCCCTTTCTCACCTTGAGAGTTGGTGCAAACTTCGCCGGTGCAGCCAAACCCCCTGATACGATACGCTCTATCACACATAAACCTCGTTATATCTTCCTCAAAACAGCCACCATACCTACCTATTATGGCATTTCCATAGCCATTCCGAGATATATTGCAATGCAACTTCCCACCATTCCGTTTATTATGACATGCTCCATCATTGTCATATTGCTTTGCATGATCATGTAGTTGACATCGTATTTGTGGCAAAGCCACCTTTATATTTCTTTCATACATGTCGCTCTTGATTCATTGCATATCTCGGTACACCGCCGGAGGCATTCACATAGAGTCATATTTTGTCCTAAGTATTGAGTTGTAATTCTTGAGTTGTAAATAAATAGAAGTGTGATGATTTCCATTATTAGAGCATTGTCCCATGTGAGGAAAGGATGATGGAGACTGTGATTCCCACACAAGTTGGGATGAGACTCCGGACGAATAAAAAAAAGAGAAAAAAAATTAAAAAAGGAGAAAAAAGAGAGGCCAAAGAAACCCAAATAAAAAAATGAGAGAAAAAGAGAGAAGGGACAATGTTACTATTCGTTTTCCACACTTGTGCTTCAAAATAGCACCATGATCTTCGTGGTAGAGAGTTTCTTATTTTGTCACTTTCACACACTAGTGGGAATTTTTCATTATAGAACTTGGCTTGTATATTCCAATGATGGGCTTCTCTCAAAATGACCTAGGTCTTCGTGAGCAGGCAAGTTGGATGCACACCCACTTAGTTTCTTTTTGATGAGCTTTCATACATTTATAGCTCTAGTGCATCCGTTGCATGGCAACCCCTACTCCTCGTATTGACATCAATTGATGGGCATCTCCATAGCCCGTTGATTAGCCGCGTCAATGTGAGTCTTTCTCCTTTTTTGTTTTCTCACATAATCCCTATCATCATACTCTACTCCACCCATAGTGCTATGTCCATGGCTTACGCTCATGTATTGCGTGAGGGTTGAAAAGGCTGAAGCGCGTTAAAAAGTATGAACCAATTGCTTGGCTGAAACCGGGGTTGTGCATGATGGGAGCATTTTGTGTGACGAAAATGAAGCATGGCCAAACTATATGATTTTGTAGGGATAAGCTTTCTTTGGCTATGTTATTTTGATAAGCCATAAACTGCTTAGTTAGCATGCTTAAAGTATTACTATTTTTATGTCAATATTAAATTTTATCTTGAATCTTTTGGATCTGAACATTCATGCCACAATAAAGAGAATTCCATTGAAAATTATGGTAGGTAGCATTCCACATCAAGAATTCTGTTTTTATCATTTACCTACTTGAGGACGAGCAGGAATTAAGCTTGGGGATGCTTGATACATCTCCAACGTATCTATAACGTTTGATCATTCCATGCTATTATATTATCAGTTTTGGATGTTTAATGGGCTTTATTATGCACTTTTATATTATTTTTGGGACTAACCTATTAACCGGAGGCCCCGTGCAAATTGCTGTTTTTTTTGCCTATTTCAGTGTTTCAAAGAAAAGGAATATCAAACCGAGTCCAAACAGAATGAAACCTTCGGGGGAATTGTTTTTAAAACGAACGCAATCCAGGAGACTTGCAGTGGACATCAAGGAAGCAACGAGGTGGCCACGAGGTAGGAGGGCGCGCCCCCACCCTCGTGGGCCCCTCGCGGCTCCACCGACCTACTTCTTTCGCCTATATATACTCATATACCCCAAAAAAATCCAGGAGCACCACGAAACCCTATTTCCTCTGCCGCAACCTTTTGTACCCGTGAGATCCCATCTTGGGGCCTTTTCCGGCGCTCCACCGGAGGGGGAATCAATCATGGAGGGCTTATATATCAACACCATAGCCTCTCTGATGATGTGTGAGTAGTTTACCACAAACCTTCGGGGCCATAGTTATTAGCTAGATGGCTTCTTCTCTCTCTTTGATTCTCAATACAAAGTTCTCCTCGATCTTCTTGGAGATCTATTCGATGTAATACTTTTTGCGGTGTGATTGTCGAGATTCGATGAATTGTGGGTTTATGATCAAGATTATCTATGAACAATATTTGATTCCTCTCTGAATTCTTATATGTATGATTTGATATCTTTGCTAGTCTCTTCGAATTATCAGTTTAGTTTGGCCTACTAGATTGATCTTTCTTGCAATGGGAGAAGTGCTTAGCTTTGGGTTCAATCTTGCGGTGTCCTTTCCTAGTGACAGCAGGGGCAGCAAGGCACCTATTGTATTGTTGCCATCAAGGATAAAAAGATGGGGTTTATATCATATTGTTTGAGTTTATCCCTCTACATCATGTCATCTTGCTTAATGCGTTACTCTGTTCTTATGAACTTAATACTCTAGATGCATGCTGGATAGCAGTCAATGTGTGGAGTAATAGTAGTAGATGCAGAACCGTTTTGATCTACTTGTCACCGACGTGATACCTATATACATGATCATGCCTAGATATTCTCATAACTATGCGCTTTTCTATCAATTGCTCGACAGTAATTTGTTCACCCACCATAAGAGGTGCTATCTTGAGAGAAGCCACTAGTGAAACCTATGGCCCCTAGGTCTCTTTTCCATCGTATTATATCTCTTTTATTAACATTGCATCTCGTTTACTATTTTTTAATCTTTACTTTTCAATCTCTACAACAAAAATACCAAAAATATTTATCTTATTATCTCTATCAGATCTCACTTTTGCAAGTGGTCGTGAAGGGATTGACAACCCCTTTATCGCGTTGGTTGCAAGGTTCTTATTTGTTTGTGTAGGTACAAGGCGACTTGCGTGTAACCTCCTACTGGATTGATACCTTGGTTCTCAAAAACTCAGGGAAATACTTACGCTACTTTGCTGCATCACCCTTTCCTCTTCAAGGGAAAACCAACGCATGCTCAAGAGGTAGCAGCTATCTCCTCCAGTACTAGGGATAAGTCACGACACTATTTGCCACCATGAAAAGTATGGAAGCATTTCGATTTCGGTGACCTCTGGTATTCCGGAACTGAAACGATACCCACTGTGACGAAAACACCTTGGAGCTCAACTCCCCGGGACACTGCCACAACCCCTAAATGTCAGGAGGCACCAAGACAGAATTCCCGTCACAATGATATCAGTGTGATTCCAAGATACCCGCGTGATCCTAAAAAATTGAGTGAAAAAGAGGAGAGTGAAGTCAAAACATCTACATCAGGAGTCCTCACTAGAGCGACGAAGAGGCTGAGGATTAAAAAAAATCCTACTCTCCGAGATAACTAGACTCAAAATAGTTTTTCTTCTAGACTCAACAACGATAGCAGTTCGATCAATCAAGGAGGCTCCTAAGGTTGGTAAGGCTCTGATACCAACTTGTGGCGCCCAAGATGCAGTTCTATCCCAATCACGTGATGAATTCATGATCGGGGCACAACCGCATTTCGAGCGCATAGCAAGGTGGAGATCATCACAACATACCATGCACTGAATAGATGAGAATACAGGATAAAGGCTTACACTCGCCACAAGTTACAACATTCATGCAATAATACATCAATAAATAGCATTCATCATGCAGAAGAGCAGGATCCGACTATGGATGAAATCAAACGAAAAAGACAAACGACTTCCACCCTACTAGCCCAGGCTCCCGAGCTGGAATCTATATCCCTTGATCAAAGAAGAAGCAAAAGAAGAACTCCAAACAAGCAAGCATCGCACTCGCGTCAGACCATCACATTACTTGTACCTGCAACTGTTGTTATAGTAATCTATGAGCCACGAGGACTCAGCAATCCCATTACCATGGATATCAAGACTAACAAGCTTAATGGGTATGGAAAGGATAAGTGGTGAAGTTGCAGCAAGAGACTAAGCATTGTATGGTGACTAACTTATGAGTACAAGAATTAGATGAGAGGCTACGCAAATGGTCGCAACTAGCAATGATCACTAAGTGATCCTGAGCTACTTACGTTCAAACATAACCCCATCGTGTTCTCTTCTTGAACTCACCCGAAAAGAGATCATCACGGTTAATCACGCGGTTGGTGTATTTGAATTCAAATCTGGTGTCAAGTCTTCTACAATCGGATATTAAAAACTCTCGTCTGCCACATAACTGCGGGCATGGGTTTCGAAAGATCAAACCCTGCAAGGGTGTCCCAACTTAGCCCATTACAAGCTCACAATCCACAGAGACAATAATCCATCGTGGGACATCCGATCAGACTCGGGATCCCGGTGCACAAGACATTTCGACAATGGTAAAACAAAACCAGCAAGACCGCCCGAATGCGCCGACAAATCCCGATAGGAGCTGCACATATCTCGTTCTCAGGGCACACCGGATGAGACATCCTACGAGTAAAAACCAACCCTCGAATTTCCCTGAGGTGGCCTCGCAGTCTACTCGGCTCGAACCAACACTCAGAGGAGCACTGGCC